>NC_133399.1:73515017-73818047 GCF_047511655.1 Castor canadensis | reverse complement strand
CTATCATGCACCCCAAAGTAATTTTTAAATAGTAATTGCACCTTTGAAAAGTATCTAATTAGCATGAAAAAGAGCTCTGGATGAATGTGAGCTCTTCATCTAACTTCAATTGATACACAGTGATAATATTCAAGACTAATTTCTGAAGCTTTTATTGCTTGACTGAGCATTGCTCTGTTTCTGAAACTTAAGAGGGTTTTCCAATCTTTTGCTTATCAGAAGCTAAGTAAAGAACCTGTCATAGTTTGTGGAGGTGGAAGAAAAGCGGAAAAAGTATTTTGAATGCCCTATGAGAAGTGCTGTCAAATCTAGGCTCCCTCAAGCTTATGGCTTGTGGCAAAACCAGGATCTAAGCCATGAACCTCCAAAAATAAAGCTTCTAGTCTCTTTTCATCTGAATCATTCTGAAGCATCCGCTGGTTCCATTGAGTGGGCTGACTGACACCTTTTAAGAGCCATCATCTCCATCCTCATCATCAGTAACAAACTATACTTAGTTTGTTCACTATGTGCTTGGCATTATGCTAAGTGGTATTCTAGTTAAATGATTAGCACTATAAAATAGTTTTAGAAAGACATTTGTGGTTACTCTGAAGTAAATGCCCAAATGTCCTAACCAGCTTGTTCAGCAGGATCATTCAAATCTATTAGATTTGCATGAAATACACTCTGCACCACTCTCTAAGATACAATGGCAACAGCCCATTGAACTAAATCTCGTGTAAGTTGCTTTAATGGGTTACATCAAAATTTTAATGTCCCAGAACTGGGCCAGTTGCATTTACTACCTAGACAGATGTTGAGCACTGCTAATGAGAAGATTATCAGGTACTGGTTTTATAGTGCCCTTCCTTTAAATTCTGTAGTTGATACATGTGTCATTGTTTAACATTTGTAGTCTCTTCCTTGAGAAAAAGGTCACCAGCTCAACTGTATTTCTTTAGTCACCAGCTCAACTGTATTTCTTTACCAGGGACTTTACATTTCTAACATCCTATCTCACTATTCTTCCCTGCTCAATCCATTTAAAGACACGCTGACCTCCTTGATATTCACTGAAAATGCCAAACTCCTTTTTGTTTTCTTTTTCTCCTTTTTTCAATTTTCTTTTACTTTTCTTCTTCTTTTCCCTTTTCTTTTTCTTCTTTCCCTTTTTTTGTGCAGTACTGGGGATCCAACCCAAGACCTCACACAGGCTAAGCAAGTACTCTACCACCGAGCCATACTCCCAGCTCCTCCTCATGTTCTTTGTTCTTTTGTAAATTGGGGCTCTCAGATTAGTAGGCACCAAAGTGGTCTTTGACCTGAAAGAGACATGTGCATAGAACTGTCTGTGAGAGAAAATGGGAAGAGGCTGGATAGAGAAGGCTAAAGATGAAGGGAAGTTGGTACAAGAAAAGTCTTAAAATGAGAAACTGACAATGCCAGTTATAGAATCTTCCAACCCAGGTTGCCCAATAGAAGGCTCATTTACGTTCTTTGGTAGGTCTGTCTTGGCATTCTTCCATGCTTAGTCACTGGCAAGTAGTGGTTTCAGAGCAGTAGTGGACTGTTGATCAATAATCAATAATTATCAACTGCCAGTAGGCCATCAGAGATCTGAGGAGTACCTCCTTATAACCATAACAAGCTCTCTTTCTCTGGATATTCTCATGTTGGGTTCCTGTACTTCCTTCACTTTCTGCTCAAATATCCCCTCAGTAGGGTCTGCCCCAACCATCCCATGTAAATAACAACTCCCTCACATTCACCCACCTCCAACTATTTCTTATTAACATTTCTCTGCTTTTGTTTATTCCCATATCAGATATAATACATATTTACTTAGGAATGTAATACATTCACTCCATTAACTAGACTGTGAGTTCCATGAAGACAAGGACCTTGTCTTATATATTAATGGATACAACCCTATACCTAAAAAGATTCTTAAAATCTAGTTATCACAAGGTACATATTTGTTAAATTTGAATGAGAAATCGAACAAACTAGCATAATGTATCTACTATGTACTAAACACTCATTATACACAGATATAAAGTACAAGGTTCCTGCTCCACACTTCCATTTCATGAATAGATGTGTTATTCACAAACATGGCATTTGGACATAATTTTGTCACACTGTTGGAGAATCAGTACAATATACAGACTCTAAAATGCCCTTCAATTATCTACATCATCTGGCATCTATAACTTTGTATAGTCCCCAACTCTTGAGTATAGGCTGGCATAGTGACTTGTCTCTATCTAGTAAAATAAACCAAAGGTGGTAGGATGTCACTTCAGTGATTAGACTACATAAGATTGCTGCTTCCATTTTGTCAGTAGATTTTCCCTCCTGCTGGCATTGATGAAGCAAGATGCTGTCCCGAAAATGCCTACATAGCAAGGAACTGGGACAAGATTCCAGCCCAAGTCAGCTAGGAAGTGAGGCTATCCATCTGGCAGCCCAAAAGTAACAGAATTCTTCCAGTAACATGTGAGACTGGAAGCAGTTCTTTCCCAATCAAGACTTCAGATGAGACCCCAGCACTGGTCAACATTTTGACTGAAGCCTTATGAAACACTGTGGATAAGAACTCAGGCACAACATGCCCAGAGTCCTGAACAAATAGATTGTGAGATAATAAATAGGTATTATTTTAAGCAATCATGCTGTGGTAAGTTGTTGCATAGTAATAAGTTAGTAATACAATCAGCTTTCCATAAACCTCAACAGCGATGCCTCTGAAGAATTTGCTTCTTAGGTCAAAAAAGTCAGTCCTTGTGGACTATTTTCTTCATGTCTAAGGAAGATGCTGAATAGGAACCACATAGTGCTCTCATCCAACTGCAAAACTCATTGATTATATTACTCCAGCTCCTCTGACTTTAAGGTAGACCATATTCACGCTCATATCAATGGTAGAATATTTTTAAAAGAGATAAATTAAGCACTCAGATGTAAAATAGTTTTAGGTAGCTTTTCCCATTCTTGACAAGAACAAAGACTTATTTTCTTATTAAGAACATCTTTTTTATTTTAGAAAAATCTTAAAATTTATTAAATCATAAAAGTAAAATCACTCAGTAATTCTATCACTCTTAGATTATGGATGATAGTACTTTGATGGCTTGTTTCTTGACTTCCTGGGTACATATATTTAAATATATATTGATTTATTTTATAAAATTGGTATCATACTGCATATTCAATTTTGTATTTCTATTTCCACTAAAGTTATGTAAAAATATGAATTTAAAATTTAAGTCACATGTCTGAGTCACAAAATCAATACAACTGTATCTACAAAAAAATACATATAGTGAGCATTTATCACATTCTTCCAAAACATGATTTTAGTGTATATTTTTTTATCCTAATGTATCCTAATCCTGTATAATATTTTGTTATCCTAATGTGTCTTCTTTTACTTTTTAAGTAGTAGTTTAATTAGCATATTAATTTTCAACTTTTACTTTTAAATTTTTTATTAATTAGCATATTAATAGTACATGGTTAACAGTATACTACTAAAATGTAGTCATTTCTGTTGCAATCTGCCACGCTGCTTCCATAAAGGCTGCCCCAGATGACCATCTTACCAGAGGTGTTTGAAGACAGCTATTGCAATTCATCCTCAACAGTATCTGGTTTTTTAATCTCTATAAATTCGATAGGCAAATGTGCTTGTATTTTGTGATTTTTATTTGCATTTCTTTTGTTGTGCTTTAACAACATTATTGATGTATAACTGTAATGCAAAAACTGCACATATTTATTGGATACAATTTGATGAGTTCATTCAATGCACACAGCTGTACTGTGAAGCCATCGCTATAATTAATTTTCCTTTTTCATGCTTTTGAGCCTAGTTTTTACTTTTTGTTAACCATTTAGTAATTCTTTTCTAGTGAACTGTGTAGTCTTCTACTTGGCCAATTTTTCTAGAGAATGGTAGTGTTAATTACTGACTTTACAATGATCAATTATATAGCTATATAAGCAAACATTTGTATGTAGTGAGCTAAACTGTGTGCCTTCCCCCAAGTATATGTTCACCCAGAGCTTATTACTATGATCTTTTGATCTTATTTATTGGGAAAAGGAGGTCTTACTGATATGACTAAATTAAGGATCACAAAATGAGATTATCCTGAATTATCCAGGTGGGCACTAAATCCAATGAATGCCTTCAAAAGAGAAAAGCAGAGGAAGACTTGTCTCAGGGCGGGGGAGAGAGAGAACCATATGAAAACAGAGGCAGAGACTGTAATGATGTAGCCACAAACCAAAGAACACCTGCAGCCACCACAAACTAGAGGAGACAAGGAAAGTTTGCCCCCTAGAGCCGTTAGAGGGAGCACAGCCCTGCTAACACATTGACTTAAGACTTCAGGTTTCCAGAACTGTGACAGAATAATTTTCTGTTATTTTAAGCCATCATATTTATGGTAATTTGTTATAACAGCCCTAGGAAACCGTGTGTGTGTGTGTGTGTGTGTGTGTGTGTGTGTGTGTGTGTGTGTGTAATTGTAATTGTGGGTTTATGCTTCTGTCAAACCAATACACATTAGGACAACTAAGTAACTTAATTTTACAACTTCACATTTCTTGTTCTCTTACCTAAAGATAAGAAATATTCTCCCAGAAAAGATTCTTCTAACTCTTTCATCTACGTGATAACCTACTTCATTTCATTTGTTAGTACATCCTAACAATTAAATTCTACCTTGTGTCTTTCCTAGTTGGATATTTTAATTTGATTTTATTAACATAAATTACTTATATAAAGAGGCTTTATTGTGATATTTACAACATGTATAAAATGTACCTTGATCAAATTCACCCCATCTATATTGCTCCATTTTTAAAATCTCAAATAGTTCTTTAATTGTAATATCTGTCCATTTTTACAATACTCCATTTTTTACAATAATAAAGCAACTTCTCTTTGTGGTATTTTTTTCCCACTACACTCCACAGTTAATCATGTTTGCAAACTCAAAGAAAAGAAATGGACAATTTACTAAAGTAAAAACACCTTTAAATCCTGAAGATGTTATTCCGCCATAAAGAATTTTAATATGTAAAGACAACTGAATAGGCTCTCAGACATCTATCTTATGCACAAACTGTTATCCCTATAAAGATTAGTTCCTTCCTGCTCTCGTCCCATATTTTAATATGCTTCCATCACACTATATTATAAGATCCCTGAAATCAAGTTTTATGTTTTCTTGAGTCTCCAATGACCAACATTGACCTTGGGACATAACTGATGCTCAATAAGTAATTTTTCCACATTTTTATTAGCACATATTAATTGTATTATGCACATATAAGAATATAATATATGTTGATCATATTCACCCCCTCTTTTGCTCTTTCTTATCCACCCCGATAAATAAATAAATCCTCAAAACCCTAAAATAAATTAAACACTTGTCCATTCAAGCACCCCTCAAGGGCTAAATTCAGACTGCACTTATATTTGGGAAGATCACATATGCCAATACATAGGAGTGTAGGTGACTTGCAAAAAGTAACACAAAGACCATGTAGTCCTTTTTTCAGAAAATGCACGTGAAATTTAACTATTCAGAGTCCACGACATGAGTATAAACCCTAAGTATTTCACCTTTCAGTGCTTGCTTAGCACAAAGCCTTATACACTCTGGACCTCAGTTTGTGTTTCTTACAGTAAAAATCTAGAGCAGCTTCATGAAACTGAGTCCCTGACTCATGCAATTTAAATACCCAAAAGCAGCTATGTCGATAGTGTGGCAGCTGTTTGATTATGAGATAAGAAGCAGTGGGAAAGAAATAGAAATAAATCTTGCAGCTGAGCCTTATGAGGAAACTGTTACAATCAATACCAAAAAAAAGAGTATCAACAGCTACCATGTAGCTCAGTCTTCCACTAATCATCCAGAGAGGTTACTTTGGGATGATGTGTTCAAAGTACTTGAAGCCATTCATCTCAAAGAAGTTGTGACAGTTACTTTGCTGTTTTCTTCCCACTCCTGAAGTGGAAATTTAATCAAGGTTGTCAGTGCTTAAAAGAAAAAGGGAAAAACATGCACACATACACTCAAGCTACACTTCAACAACCAAATAAAACCATGAAAAAAAAAATCAACCCTTGACTTGAAACCCTTCCAAAATGGCAAAACTCACCCAATAGCCCAAAGAATTTTGATGTACACAGCACACCATTTGATAAAATGGTAATGTTTTCCTGTCATAAGTGCTGTAATTACCCTATACATCATATACATTCATTTAATAATATCCCTACTTCACAGTCCGCTGGGCATTTCTCACAAACCAGCATCTTCACAGGTCAGGAGTTCTGCTGATTCTGCTTTCCCTATTGGAATTAGGCTGCAGCTGCTCTTTCTTCCTGAGACAAGCTAATGATCTAGCACTTTCTTACCTGTTGAGGTTAATAGATAACTAATATATTTTAGCACATTCATTATAACCAGTTTTCCACTAAGAAAAAATTGCACATTTGGGTCTTCTGCCTTGATAAATTTGGTGCTACATCTTGAAAGTTGATTAAAATCAATATCTCAGTGGGAAATTACATAGAAAATGTATTAGTACCCAGGATATTCCCATTCTCAACTCTGTCCTCACCCTACCTACCACAAACAACATGCAAAAACGAATAAGAATATTCAAGAGAAATTAGTGTTATCTCAATTAACAAATTAAAATTGCTTATCAATTGAGCCATAGTTTTTAATTTAAGACAAGTTCAACTTTAATAATGTTTAGAAAGTAATGCTAACTACTAAAGAATTGCAAAACTTTCAAGTCTTCTAAAGTTATGAGTATGTGCAATCAAAATTTCAGAAAGCCTCCTGAAACCCTGTCACATAAACTTTCTCAATTTAAAATATACATATTTTTCAAAACATGCATATTTTTAAAACTAGTTTCCCAGATTATTTCATCAGTAGTTTGAAAGAAAACTACATATGTTAATTAACAAGTACATTATGGTTTTCACTAAACCATACAGCAACTCTTCAACTCCTCTTTTTCACAGCATCAACTAATTTCTCTCCTACAACTTCATTTGTTTACCACAGTGAAGTTCTCACTTTCTCATGAAAAATCAAGCCTTTTCCCAACAGTTTTTCCTGGCAAACCCCTATTCATCTTTCCAGTTCTAGTTCAAATGTTACAAATCCACTGTTCCAGTTACTATGACTGTGTAACCACCCCAAACACAGAAGCCTAAAACAACCATGGATTCTGTTAGTCAGGGACTTGGACAGGGCACAGCAGAAATTGTTTATCTCTGTTCTGTCACGCCTGGGGTCTTAGACAAAGTCTCAAAAGCTGGGATGATTTAATGGCAGAAAGCTGGAATCAACAGGAAACATCATTGCTCAATGTCTGGTTGGTGTCATGATGCTGGTGTTGGTGAGACTTCATCTGGGACTCTTGAGTTGAGTATCTGTACTTGGTCTCTCCATGTGGTCTGAAATTCCTTATGGCTGGGGTTTTCAGATATTTTACATGGTGGCTCAG
Source organism: Castor canadensis (assembly GCF_047511655.1). Taxonomy (NCBI): domain Eukaryota; kingdom Metazoa; phylum Chordata; class Mammalia; order Rodentia; family Castoridae; genus Castor; species Castor canadensis. The sequence continues at coordinate 73,810,517 of NC_133399.1, read as the reverse complement.
GGTTCCAAAAATGCATGCTATTATAGATAAACCTAAAAATCTTTTTTACCCTGTGAGCTTCAGTGGCAGGGTCTATAAACAAAACTGACAAGAGACAAATTAGCAGAAGAAAAATGTACAACTTTTGTTTGAAGTTAATATTTTTGACAGATTTGGGGGCTTCATAGAAAAAAAGTGAAAAGCTAAAGAAGTGGTTAGACTCCTGAGTTTACATAAAAATTCAGTAAAGGACAACATATTACAGAGATGCAACTAGACAAAGGAAAGGGATTTGGGGCTCCCTAAGGGCAGTAAATCATAGCAAGGTAAATAAAGAAGAAATTAATTAATGAGAACTATTCAGTGAGGTTTCTTGGTGTGTGGATTCTTCTCAGCACTGTCTCTAGCACCAGTGATTAGGATTGTTCTCCTCTTTCTAGTACAGAAGAACAGGGGACACTTTCACAAGGGAAATTTATGCTCTCAATGTAGGAAGACAAAAGGAGGGCAGAGAGATCATCCTGTGCCATTTTTTCTCAACTGTCTTCAGCTCAAAACAATCCATGTGCCAAGATGCTATTTTTTGAGGTAGCATATTCTAATCCCCTTTAATCTTTTCTGTCTTGCTCAAAGTCACTCAGCATCACAACATTGTGTTGTTTACAAGGACCTGCAAAGGAAAAAGAAGGAAAGATTCATATACTGTTGACACTGCTGGGTGTTTATTTGTTGCTTATGTTTGGATCTCAAAAAGCAAGAGTAGAGAAGAGAGAGAAAATAGATCCAACATCATGGAAGATTTAAGATCAAGGACCAAGGATAGCTAATAAGCCATCTTACTTTGTGTAGCTGCAATATCTTATTCTTTTCTCTTCTTAAAACTCTGATAAAGCCTACTGCCCACACAAAGTCATGGATGAGTGCTTTTATGTGGACTGGTATGAGTTCTACATCTGAGTAGAAGACAGAGAAAATATCAGCCCTAAAATTAGAAAAGAGCAGGGAACAGGTAAAAGAAATAATTCAGTGGAGAAAGAATTCTGAGTTGGAAATGACCATGGGAACATGAGCCCCTGCAAATTTGTGGACATTTGAGGAAGGACGTTGGAGTTTTCAGTGACAAAGGCTACAAATAACACAAATCTTGGTCAGATATTAAGAGGTAGTGTGACCCCCAACTGACAACAAAATTAGGTATATTTTAGGTAAGTCTTACAATTTCCATGCAGTATCAGTAAATATTATTCCTTCAATAGTTTGTGCATTAGTATTCCTTGAAGACTCACTACGTGTCAGGCACTGAGGGTGGAGGAGTGAACAAACGCAGACAGATGAACCCACTTCTGATGGAGAGAAAATGTTATGAAATAATCATATAAACTAATGCATATAATGGTGCACACTGATATGTGTGCTATGCCTGAAAGGAACTCAGTACTTTAGAAGTACAAGACAATTTGGAGAGTCAGGAAAGGAGAAATATATATGGGAGTGAAAAGTCAGGAATGTCTAGAAAGTCAAGGTGACTCCTAACTCTCCAGAGAGGGAGAAGTATAAACATCCCATTGGGCAGGAAGGAATACAGCATGGTTAGAAACCAGACCACTGTGACTGGAGAACAAAACTGATAGGGAAGCTGGGAAGTGAGCATGAAAAGACTTTAGAGAAAAAGACACTCTTCCTGTTAACAGGAAGTAGTTTTCAGATCCTTCTGGGAAGAGAAAATTCAGGAGTGCTTGTTCCATTCCCAAAATATTTGCTCATTTTAGGGATCAATTAGTACTAAGACATCTTTGTCCAGACCAGGGGGATTCTGTAGGCAGCAGCTGTTTTGATGACCCAGGACTCAGGGGTCTCCTGAAACTGAAAGATGGACGCTGAGAAAGCAATTCGGGGATTCCAATAGGTATTGCTGAGTGGAGATGCCTTGCCTTGCCTATAACACTGAGACGAAACTACATACACAAGTCACTAGCCAATTAATTAATATTGGCAATCACTAGTAGAAAATAGATTTTCTTTAAAAATCATAGACAAAGCAGTTAAATAATTTAATTGGTATGGTAATGTGTCCTTGGCTTATATTCCTTGCTACAAGGCATTTTTTTCCAAAATAATGTTGTAATGGAAAAAATTTAATTGTGAGCATTTCAGTGCTGTTGTTAACATGATAGTCTTCAGCAAATACATATCTGTTTGAACATGTGAACATAGAACTATATTGCACAGTTGATTCAGCACACAGTTCACTACCCACATCTGTTGGTTCTTCCACAGCATGGAAGACTGCCCTAAGTCACTTTCTTCTCCACTCTCAGTCTCTAGAAAGTCACCCTGTCTGCACCTAATCACCACTCTCATCTTTATCCATTTCTTGCATCCAAAGTAATTCTGACTTCAAGTTCCCTGCACCTAATTTCTCAATCTATTTTTGACCAATTGCACTTCTCTCTTCTGGTGTGAATTGCTTCTCCTGACTAAACTGAGACATCTCACCAAAAGTACAAATTGAGCTTACCCTAGAGTGACACAATGTCAACCTGATTGCATGAACTAATCTCAGAAGATCCCTCCCAGTTCAGGGACCCACTCTTCAGTAGCTGGTCCATGTTCTCATTAGATTCATGTGACACAAAAAGAAAGCTCTTCCCTCTGAAGGAGCTTGCCACAGACAGCTTGGAAAGAAATCAACACTTATAATGCAAAGACACGAAAATTCAGTTGCTAAAGTGTATTGGGTTTCCCCACAATTGGGCATGTTTGTAATTCCATTTGCAGAAATTATCAGTAAGCTAAATTAACATGCGTTACTTGATACCTGACATTATATTTCCATTTTGTCCTATTAACAAAGACTAGTATTTAATATCCAAGGGTGTCTCAGCACAGATGCTCAGATGGAATATGTGTTTTCTTAGGAATGAAGAAATAGCAATGCCCATCCCTAAGGAGAAGTCATAATGGGGGTATGATTTATGAAAAAGTACAAGTAACCAGGGAAGCATAAGAAACTTATAGCTTTAAAAGAAGTTTAGAAACCAAACAGACTAATAAAGCACTTCCTGTGTAGTTATCAAAAAAAATAATTTTCATATGAATTAGTGGGGTTTGTTTTTATTTTTTTTACTACTAGTTTTAATCTTTTCATTTCCTAGATCAGTGAGTCCTGAATTGGAAGTTAAGAAACTAAAATAGAGGGAATTCCAAGATGGCGGCTAGAGGTAGGAAGCAGAAAGCGACCCTCCTATAGTGAAATCTTGGAGAGACGCTGGAGACACACTTTGCAGGCATAATCACTGAGAAAAGGCATAACTTTGACCCCTCCACATCTCCAGCTGGTGCAGAGAATCTCCACTTCACATTAAACGGAGAAACGAGGAGGGCCCCCGGGGCCGCCAGTGGCCGGCGCCCATACGGCTTGGGAAGACGCAGACCAGGTGAGCTTCGTGGTACCTCGGTAGCCCCACAGACAAGCCTGGGCCAGAGCAGCATAGCCCCCTAGACAGACTGACCTCCACCCGGGAAAAAAAGAGAAACTGAGTAATAAGCAATAAGAACAGTTAAGACATGTTGGAAAGAGGGTGGGGCGCCCTGAGCACTGAAGATTGGGGGAAGGGAATCCTTCCCGGGACTGTAAATAAACAAGCCAGGCAGACCAGAGAGCCTCTGGCAGGAGAGGGGCGCGCGCCCAGCAACCAGGAGCAGGGAAGCTTGTGAGAGGAGGGAAGACCCACTTCCCACGTGAACTGTAAACAAACATGGCGGCCGGCAGGAGCAGCAGCACCGCCCAGTAAGCAGGAGCAGGAAAGCTTCTGAAAGTGGCAGTGGGAGGAAAACTTCAGAGGAGAGGGGGGAAGACCCACCTCCCACATGAACTGTAAATAAACCTACAGGCCTGACAACGCAGGGGCAGTGTTACCTTTCCCAGGGCTTGGAAAGGGAAAGCCTGTAGCAGAGGCTCCCACACAGGAGAACTCTGAGCAAACAAAGCCTGTGGGACCAGGTGAGTGCTAGCTCACCCCAGAGAGCTGCATAAATAACGCCGCCAGCTACAGGCTGAGAGCAGCAGGCAGGCAAGCTACAGTTGCAGATACCACTCTCAGAACTGCCTCCAGACGCTTTTTTTTCTTTTTCTCCCTACCTTTGATGAGAGAACAACTGAATTACACCTGAAAGCCGAAAAACTAACTGAAACTGTATTGCATTTGAACTGGGGACACTTGGTGGGGCTTTTTGTGTGTGTGTGTGTGTGTGTGTGTGTGTGTGTGTGTATGAGTGTGTAGTTTTGTTCTACTTTATGCATCCCCTTTGATGAGACAACTACAGAACAACATCTGAGGCACCAACTCCAGGAGACGGACACCCAATTTATTAAGACTGAAACTGCATTGCATATAAACTTGGAAGTTTTTATTTTTTTTTTAATTTTCTATTTTCCATTTTATTTTAATTCATTTTTATATATAGATATTACTTTCATTTACTTATTTTTTATTTTTTTATCTTTGATTTTCAATCCTCTCTCTGTCTCTCTAATGTCTGTTCAGCTTACTGTCGATTAGTACACTAAAACTCCCTGTTTATACCTTTGAAACTCTCTTGTCTGATACCTTGTTCTGCTTTCTCCCTCTTGTCTGTATATATGTTTTCCCCTTTTCTTTAACTTCTTGCTTTCCATCTCAGCTCACTCTTCCATTCTAAATATTACCATTGTTATTATTACAAGCTAGAAAATACTTAATTACACACAGTACAGGGACAGTAACAACACCAAGGACAATGATGGGAAGACAGAAAAAACAGGGAAACCAGTTTCCCCACAGCAAAAAATTAGTACAGGAACCAGAGGGGAATGAAGAGAACAGAAACTCAGATCCAGACTCCAACAAAATGAAGATAAACTATGCCAAAGGACCCAATGAAGCCCACAAGAATAATTTAAAAGAAGACATATTACAAGTACTCAATGAGAATTTTATAGAGATGATACTGGATAGGGTCAACCAAAATGTACAGGAGACACTCAAGAAATTCCAAGAAATAAAAATAGAGAATTTGAAAAAGCAAAAGAAGAAATAAAGGAAACCATAGAAGCACTGTATAAACACCAAAGTGAAAGAGAGAACACAATGAATAAATGGATAAATGAACTCAGGACAAAAATAGACAACAATAAAGAAGAAAACTGCCAGGATATGGAAAACCTCAGAAAAAAGAACGAAACAGACCTAAAAAACAAAACGGAAGGCCAATCCAGCAGAATAGAACAAACAGAAGACAGAATCTCAGAACTTGAAGATGAAATGGTAATTAAAGGAAAAACCAAAAAACTATTAATTAAACAACTCAAGACCTGTGAAAAGAAAATGCAAGAACTCACTGACTCCATCAAAAGACCAAACTTGAGAATCATGGGCATCGAAGAAGGAGAAGAGGTGCAAGCGAAGGGAATGCGTAATATATTCAACAAAATAATAACGGAAAATTTCCCAAATCTAGAGAAAGATATTCCCATACAAATGCAAGAGGCCTCCAGGACACCAAACAGACCAGATCAAAATAGAACTACTCCACGACATATCATCATTAAAACAACAAGTTCAGAAACTAAGGAAAGAATATTGAAGGTTGTAAGAGAGAAAAAACAAGTAACATACAAAGGTAAACCCATCAAAATCACAGCAGACTTCTCAACAGAAACATTAAAAGCAAGAAGAGCGTGGGGTGAAATCTTCACGGCTCTGAATGAAAATAACTTCAACCCCAGGATACTCTACCCAGCAAAGCTATCATTCAAAATAGATGGAGCAATAAAAGTCTTCCATGATAAGCAGAAACTAAAACAATATGTGACCACAAAGCCACCATTACAAAAGATTCTGCAAGGGACCTGCACACAGAAAGTGACACCCAACTTAACCATGAAAAGGCAGGCAGCACCAAACCACAGGATAAGAAAAAGCAAGACAGAAGAGAGTAACATCAAGTTAGGTACACACAAGCAAACCTTCAAACAACTAAGACAACTAAATGGCAGGAATCACCACATACCTATCAGTACTAATGCTTAATGTTAATGGACTTAATTCACCCATCAAAAGACACCATTTGACAAAATGGATTAAAAAAGAAGATCCAACAATTTGTTGCTTACAGGAGACTCATCTCACCGACAGAAATAAGCATATGCTTAGGATGAAAGGCTAGATGAAGATTTACCAAGCCAATGGCCCCGGAAAACAAGCAGGAGTAGCAATACTTATCTCTGACAAAGTAGACTTCAAACCTACATTGATCAAATGAGATAAAGAAGGACATTCCATACTAATAAAAGGGGAAATAGACCAAAAGGAAATAATAATCATCAATCTGTACGCACCCAATGTCAACGCACCCAATTTCATCAAACATACCCTGAAAGACCTAAAAGCATATATAAACGCCAACACAGTGGTTGTGGGAGACTTTAACACTCCATTATCATCAATAGATAGGTCATCCAAACAAAAACTCAATAAAGAAATCCAACATCTAAAATATGCAATAGATCAAGTGGACCTAGTAGATGTCTACAGAACATTTCATCCAACCTCTACACAATATACATTCTTCTCAGCAGCCCATGGAACCTTCTCCAAAATAGATCATATCCTAGGGCACAAAGCAAGCCTCAGCAAATATAAGAAAATAGAAATAATACCGTGCATACTATCTGACCACAATGCAGTAAAAGTAGAACTCAACAACAAAAGTAAAGACAAAAAGCATGCAAACAGCTGGAAACTAAATAACTCATTACTTAATGAAGAATGGATCATCGATGCAATAAAAGAGGAAATTTAAAAGTTCCTGGAAGTCAATGAAAATGAAAACACAGCCTACTGGAACCTATGGGACACAGCTAAGGCAGTCTTTAGAGGAAAATTTATAGCCATGAGTGCATATATTAAAAAGATTGAAAGATCCCAAATCAATGACCTAATGATACATCTCAAACTCCTAGAAAAACAAGAACAAGCAAAACCCTAAACAAACAGAAAGAGAGAAATAATAATAATAAGAGCTGAAATCAACGAAATAGAAACCAAAAAAACCATACAAAGAATTAATGAAACAAAAAGTTTGTTCTTTGAAAAAATAAACAAGATCGATAGACCCCTGGCAAACCTGACTAAAATGAGGAGAGAAAAAACCCAAATTAGTAGAATTAGGAATGCAAAAGGGGAGATAACAACAAACACCATGGAAGTCCAGGAAATCATCAGAGACTACTTCGAGAAGCTATATTCAAATAAATTCAAAAATCTTAAAGAAATGGATAGATTTCTAGATACATATGATCATCCAAAACTGAACCAAGAGGAAATTAATCACCTGAATAGACCTATAACACAAAATGAAATTGAAGCAGCAATCAAGAGTCTCCCCAAAAAGAAAAGTCCAGGACCTGATAGATTCTCTGCTGAATTCTATCAGACCTTTAAAGAAGAACTGATACCAACCCTCCTTAAACTGTTCCACAAAAAAGAAAGGGAAGGAAAACTGCCAAACACATTTTATGAAGCCAGTATTACACTTATCCCAAAACCAGGCAAAGACACCTCCAAAAGGGAGAACTATAGGCCAATCTCCTTAATGAACATTGATGCAAAAATCCTCAACAAAATAATGGCAAACCGAATTCAGCAACACATCAAAAAGATTATTCACCACGACCAAGTAGGCTTCATCCCAGGGATGCAGGGGTGGTTCAACATACGAAAATCAATAAATGTAATAAACCACATTAACAGAAGCAAAGACAAAAACCACTTGATCATCTCAATAGATGCAGAAAAAGCCTTTGATAAGATCCAACACCATTTCATGAGAAAAACTCTAAAAAAACTAGGAATCGAAGGAAAGTACCTCAACATTATAAAAACTATATATGACAAACCTACAGCCAGCATTATACTTAACGGAGAAAAATTAAAACCATTCCCTCTAAAATCAGGAACCAGACAAGGATGCCCACTATCTCCACTCCTATTCAACATAGTACTGGAATTCCTAGCCAGAGCAATTAGGCAAGAAGAAGGAATAAAAGGAATACAAATAGGTAAAGAAACTGTCAAAATATCCCTATTTGCAGATGACATGATCCTATACCTTAAAGACCCAAAAAACTCTACTCAGAAGCTTCTAGACATCATCAATAGCTATAGCAAGGTAGCAGGATATAAAATCAACATAGAAAAATCATTAGCATTTCTATACACTAACAATGAGCAAACGGAAAAAGAATGTATGAAAACAATTCCATTTACAATAGCCTCAAACAAAATCAAATACATAGGTGTAAACCTAACAAAAGATGTGAAAGACCTTTACAAGGAAAACTATACACTTCTGAAGAAAGAGATTGAGGAAGACTATAGAAAGTGGAGAGATCTCCCATGCTCATGGATTGGTAGAATCAACATAGTAAAAATGTCGATACTCCCCAAAGTAATCTACATGTTTAATGCAATTCCCATCAAAATTCCAATGACATTCATTAAAGAGATTGAAAAATCTACTGTTAAATTTATATGGAAACACAAGAGGCCACGAATAGCCAAGGCAAAATTCTGTCAAAAGAACAATGCAGGAGGTATCACAATACCTGACTTCAAACTATATTACAAAGCAATAACAATAAAAACAGCATGGTATTGGCACAAAAACAGACATGAAGACCAGTGGAACAGAATAGAGGATCCAGATATGAAGCCACACAACTATAAGCAACTCATCTTTGACAAAGGAGCTAAAAATATACGATGGAGAAATAGCAGCCCCTTCAACAAAAATTGCTGGGAAAACTGGTTAGCAGTCTGCAAAAAACTGAAACTAGATCCATGTATATCACCCTATACCAAGATTAACTCAAAATGGATCAAGGATCTTAATATCAGACCCCAAACTCTTAAGTTGATACAAGAAAGAGTAGGAAATACTCTGGAGTTAGTAGGTATAGGTAAGAACTTTCTCAATGAAACCCCAGCAGCACAGCAACTAAGAGATAGCATAGATAAATGGGACCTCATAAAGCTAAAAAGCTTCTGTTCATCAAAAGAAATGGTCTCTAAACTGAAGAGAACACCCACAGAGTGGGACAGAATATTTGCCAACTATACATCAGACAAAGGACTGATAACCAGAATATATAGGGAACTTAAAAAACTAAATTCTCCCAAAACTAATGAACCAATAAAGAAATGGGCAAGTGAACTAAACAGAACTTTCTCAAAGGAAGAAATTCAAATGGCCAGAAATCACATGAAAAAATGCTCACCATCTCAAGCAATAAAGGAAATGCAAATTAAAACCACACTAAGATTCCACCTCACCCCTGTTAGAATAGCCATCATCAGCAACACCACCAACAACAGGTGTTGGCGAGGATGCAGGGAAAAAGGAACCCTCTTACACTGTTGGTGGGAGTGTAGACTAGTACAACCACTCTGGAAAAAAATTTGGAGGCTACTTAAAAAGCTAGATATCGATCTACCATTTGATCCAGCAATACCACTCTTGGGGATATACCCAAAAGACTGTGACACAGGTTACTCCAGAGGCACCTGCACACCCATGTTTATTGCGGCACTATTCACAATAGCCAAGTTATGGAAACAGCCAAGATGCCCCACCACTGACGAATGGATTAAGAAAATGTGTTATCTATACACAATGGAATTTTATGCAGCCATGAAGAAGAACGAAATGTTATCATTCGCTGGTAAATGGATGGAATTGGAGAACATCATTCTGAGTGAGGTTAGCCTGGCTCAAAAAACCAAAAATCGTATGTTCTCCCTCATATGTGGACATTAGATCAAGGGCAAACACAACAAGGGGATTGGACTATGAGCACATGATAAAAGCGAGAGCACACAAGGGAGGAGTGAGGATAGGTAAGACACCTAAAAAACTAGCTAGCATTTGTTGCCCTCAACGCAGAGAAACTAAAGCAGATACCTTAAAGCAACTGAGGCCAATAGGAAAAGGGGAACAGGTACTAGAGAAAAGGTTAGATCAAAAAGAATTAACCTAGAAGGTAACACCCACGCACAGGAAATCAATGTGAGTCAATGCCCTGTATAGCTATCCTTATCTCAACCAGCAAAAACCCTCGTTCTTTGCTATTATTGCTTATACTCTCTCTACAACAAAATTAGAAATAAGGGCAAAATAGTTTCTGCTGGGTATTGGGGTGGGGAGAGGGAGGGGGGGAGTGGGTGGTAAGGGAGGGGGTGGGGGCAGGGGGGAGAAATGAACCAAGCCTTGTATGCACATATGAATAATAAAAGAAAAATGAAAAAAAAAAAAGAAACTAAAATAGATTAGGGAATGGATTCTTTTCATGCTAACTATCCACAAAGCATGTGGTTCCCAGGCTATGCTGTGAAATGGAAAAAAATGACCTTTAGTTCAAGAGAGGAGACATCCCAATCCTATTTCTGGCCCTTCTTCTTTTCTCTTTCATCACTTTACTGCTTTTATGAACTCTCAAGTTGAATTGTTTGTTCACACTAAGGTATTAAGCTATTAGCAGCTGAATGTGTTATCTTTTACACTGATATTTGTATTTTAACAGAAAATACTACCTTAACAAAAGAATGAATTGTTTGAGTGCTCTAATGTAAAAGATAAGGAGGTGAGGAGGGGCAAGTCCTCAACCACAGGTGGTCCAATGTGCTAATTCATATAATTTTCTCAGAAGGCTCTTAGACCATTGTACCAGTCAGTTTTCCCTTACTGTGACAAAATACCTAAGATAATCAACTTAAAAGGAAGAAACATTAATTTTGGCTCATAATTTCAAATGTTTCAATCTGTGGTAACTTGACTCCATTGTTTTGGGTCCTATGGTGATGCAGTAGATCATGGTAGAAATCATAGCAGCCAGGAAGTAAAGAGAAGAAGAGGAGGAGATGTTGTGTTCCCAATATCCCCATCAGAGGAACACCCCCAATGACCTAATTTTCTTCCACAAGGCCCCACATCCTAAAGATTCCAACATTCCCTTAATAGCACCAGAGTCTGGCAACCAAGCCTTTAGCATATGGGTCTTCTTTAGATATTTGAGATTCGAATTACAACAACAATCACATTGAGGATAAAGTCCAAAGACCCCTCTGATACTCAGGACTTCTTCAGTGATTATACAAGAACAAACTACTTTCATAGTAACACTAAGACACCATTTGCCATTTTTACTCTCATTCTCTCAACAACTATAAGGTAGAGTTTCCCTGAAGATTCATCATGAGTGTTATCACAAATGACATAGTGCAGAAACAGGAAAAAGTCTTCTGCAACACCACACAAGAAGGAGATTTGCAAAAATGTAAAACAATTCTTCTGTTCTTAATTTTTAATTTTAGAATTTTAATTAAAAAATACATTTTAAAATTTAAACAATTTTAAATCAAGTACATTAAAATTAACTTTAAAAATTACATTGGACAGTTACAATTTCTTTAAATGTTTACAAAAATGTGTTATTTTACAAATGTTGCTTATTATTGTTTTAAGTTAATTAAAATATTTTTAAATTTCTCCATTTTATATCCTAATAAAGAAAATGTATACCTGCTTCACCCTGGCAGATGCCTATCTCAAGATAATCTTCACATCTTTTCAAGAATTTTCAATATGCCAACAAAGCTATAAATAAATTAAAAGGCAAAAGATCACCAAAGCGAACCACAGAGTGGCAGACCTCAACACTTTGATGTGTTTTTTGACAGCATTTTTCTTATGTTCATTGCATAGCTATGATTGTAGATGGTACATAATTACAGAAAAATGAAGACTTTTATATAGTCATTGAGTTATTTTCCACTTTAGATTAAGTACCTGGCATGTCATTAAAAATGCTTTTAAAAATAGTGTTATATTCTGTATGATATGCCACTATTTCAGTGTGCCATACTTTATTTCATTATTTCTGTTGTTGTTAAATATTTATGCTCACCTTTCCCTATTACAAATAATGGAGATCAACATCTTTATAAGCTACTATTTATCCTTAGTATAAGTCCTGAAAGCAGGTGGAAGGATACAAATAATTATAAAGTAATTGATATGTACATCATAATCCCTTTGGAAAGAAAATATGTAATTTTATATATTCTCTTTTTTATAAAATCTTGAAGCAAGACCTTAGTTTTTCAAAATTTATATATAGTTAGAAGCTAAAATATTTATTTAACTGAAATTTGAATCCCTTAAATATACTTCAAGTCTTCCATTTGAAATATATTTGGTTATCTATATTGAATTACACAGAAACATCAAAAATATGGATTTGGGTCCAAACATTTGGGTAATGCCATTATTTGTTAGATGATTTTATTATTTTAACCTCCATAATACTTTCAGAATTTTTTGCACATCTATTAGGGCATTCTGGATTATGATGTCAAGGCAACCTTCTTACTAGAGAGCAATTTCTATGCAATTATTATCTACATGAGCAGCTCTGGAGAAGACCTGAACAAAATTCTCACTTAAAAAATTAAGTATCAGACACTAAATGGACATTTAAATTGATTGATAATAAAACGGGTGTGGGAGCACTTTTACCCACTGAGCAGAAGGGCAGAAAATTAGCATCAAATTACTGAGTAGGTATAGGTGGCAAGGAGCCAACCACCATCTGACAGAAAAATTAAACATTGAAACTATTCGTATCCCAGGAAAACAATGAAAACCATATACAAGTTTGCTCACCAAAATGAACATATGACTAATGTGATTATGCTTAACCACATTTACATTATCTACCATTCAGGTTGAACAGGATTGGCCTGAGAATAAAGACTCTTTGTGTTATAGAGTTAGAAGACTCAGTTCAAGAAAACCCACTTCAAAGTCACAATCTGATCCTTGTGGCCAACTCGTGCTGAACACAATGCAGCACAGCGAAAAGTTACTCCAGAAGATTCAAAAGAAAGAGGGAAATGAAACAGCTCAGTTATCATTTCTCCTGGAGAAACAAGGATACATGATGTTTTATTAATAGGCACAATCCCTTTAAGTAAGTAACCTGATAAAAGGTAATAAGGTGATTTCATGCTCTGCTGAAAAGAAGTGAGATGGCTCTCTACCCTAAAGCTCTTGGTGCTACATGGAGCATATTTGCTATTTCTTTACCACAAATTGCCTCTCAATGATATGAAAGAGTTGTTCCAGCTTCCTGCATAAGTGCTGTTTATGTCCACTATACATTTCATGTTGTCCAGGACCTGCTGGCTTATGTAATGAGTCCACACAACATGGACTAACACTGATAGCAGTCTTTTACTTCTTTCATATCATTTGATTATATCACAATATTCTGATCTATGCCAGACTAATAGTCAGTGAATTTTTAAGTGGGCCTTTTATCTCTTACAGTGTGAAATATCCTTAAAAATCTTTATGTCACATTACCAAGGACCACAAAATTTTTATTTATTTATTCATTGCAAAATTCTGGAGACCTATCATCCATTCTATACCAATTCACATGTGCTATTTATTCATTCAATTAACAGATCAATACTGAATGCCTTGTCTGTACCAAGCATTTACAGGCTCTGACCTCTGTGAGGTCAGAACTCCCTGACCTCACAAAGCAAACTGAAGCAGTACTGAGATGATGAGGGCTGGCTTGCTATTTTAAACCTGTTGTCAGGGAAGGGGACTCACTTAGAAGAATGCATTTGAGAAAAGCCTAAAGAAGTTATTCACAAGGATATTTGGGAAAAAAATATTCCAGGCAGAGGCCTAGAAGATGGAGCATAACCCAACAAGTCAGCAAATCAGCCAGGAATCTAGAGACGTTGAGCAAGAGAAGAGTAAGGTAGATGACACGGGAGGAAGAGGGTGGAGGCACCTGATGGTGGGAACTTAGATGCTATTGCAGTCTTTGTTTTCACCGAGTGAGGTGTGAAACCATTGGAAGTTTTTGTGTCAAAAGACTTATATCAACAGATCTGATTTTTAATAAGCCCCTATATAAAGTCCCTATATAGAGAATATATTATCAAGAGGTACAAATAGAAGAGGGAGGCCAGTTAAGACATTATTTCAGAGCCAGGTGTGGTGACACATGCCTGTTATCCCAGCACTTTGGAGGCTGAGGCAGAAGGTTTAAGAATTTGAGGCCAAAGACACAGAGTGAGTTCAAGGCCAGCCTAGGCTACATAGTGAAACAATCTCAAAATGTAAACAAAGACACTATTAGAATAACCCTAGTGCAAGACAACTTGGACCAGAAAGTAGCAGGGCAGGTAGTGAAGAATATGGATCTATTTGGAAAGTGGCACTACAGAATTTGCTAATAGATTGATTACAGTGCATGGGAGAATGAGAGGAATGCAAGGACTGTCTCCATGTTATATAGATATACAAGTTTGGAGTTCAAGGATAGGGTCTATTATGAGTGGATAGACAACGCTTCAAGCTGTGAGACTGTGTGAGTAACTTAAGGTAGAAATGTTAGAGGACTATGCTCTAAAGCATTGCAGGGTTTAGAGGATGGATAAAAATAAGAAATCAGCAATGCAGAGACAGAAAATGGACCAGTGAGGAAAGAGGGAAACCAAGAAACATGTGGTGTTATAAAACCAGGTAAGAAAGTATTTTGAAGGAAAAGTGATGCCTAGCTGTGCAAATACTATTAATAGCCAAGTGAGACGTGTACAAAGAATCGACCATTGCATTTCAACAACATGGAAATGAGCAGTTTTTGTGAAGCTCTGTAAACAAAAGTCAGATTGAAGTGGGGCTGAAAAGAGAAGTGAAAAGAGCAATTGGAGGTATTAAGTATGAAAAGTATTTCAAGAATGTCACTCTAAGGAAAACAGAAGTGGGACAGTAGGTGAAGGGTTATATGAGATCAGGAAATGTTGTGCTTAGATAGAAAAAATTTCACTGAGTATTCCTACCTCTCAGAAGAGAGGTAGAAACAGGAGGAAGAGTGGAGAACTGCTGGAATTGGAGACAAGGTGGGATTGAGTGCTCACGGGTGAGCGCCCAAAGTAGCAGGAAGAAAACAGTATCTGAACATACACATAGGCAGGGGAGAAAATATTGGAAGCTTAAGAAAAGTGGGAATATAAAGTAGCCTTCCAGAGCTAGGAAAAGTAGCAGAATGGGAGAGATCACGAGGAGCCTACTGGGGCTTAGTGACAGCTTCACAAACTGTCTCGTAAAGTCACATACATTAATTTTTTGGAAATTTGGAAATTTGTTACTACTTACATATCCCTGTTATCTGTATTATGATTTATAAATCAAAACTTACTTTTAAAATGAAAAAGCAATACAATTTACTGCATCTAATAGTACTTTTTTTCCAGTCTTTTGAACAAAAGGAAGCACAATTTCATTTTGTACTGAGTCCTGCAAATTATGTAACTAACCCTGGATGGCTGAACATGAAGGGAGAGTAATTAGCAGAGTTGTGGGGTTTTCCAGCCATATTTAGCTGGAAACAATTATATTAGCTGTAGTTGTCCCAAGTAAGTACCATGCAGGAAGAGACAATTTATTAAAATACGTGAAAATAATGATTCTACAGATCAATCAAGAGTGAATGGACTCCATATTGCTCCAACTCAGCACAAATTGAAGGCATCAGTATATATTCCAAGTATAGCACCTCATATCCATTCGCCCAAAGCTCTTGCACAGTATTCAAGTCTCTGGGTTAATTAACTAGTTCTTTTAATAGAAATACCTGAAATTTTATTCATTAATTCTGGTTACGTACAGACTTCCTATCAGTCAATGGTTGATTGCTCTCAAAGGATTCAACATCTGAGTTAATAAGAAAATTATGTTAAATGAGCAAGAATTTTAGCTGCTAAAATTCTTCACCATGGGCATGCCTACCACTTTACAAGTTCTCATACTCATTCAACACATTCAACATATCTGCTTTTTTGATGTTACTCTGTTATCATCAATACTTATCCTAATTACTATATGTAATGGTTCATTTTATGTGTAAACTTGACTGGGTGTCCAGATATTTGGTCAAACATTACTCGGGGTATTCTGTGAGGGTATTTCAGGAATTTTGAATTTATAGGCTGAGTAAAGCAGATTGCCTTCCCTAAAATAGATGGGTCTCATCCAATCCACTGAAGGCCTGAATAGAACAAAAAGAGTGACCCTGCTGGAACATCATCAGTCTTTTTCTGGCTTCAGACTCAAGCTGAAACATGAGTCCTTCTTAGTTCTTGAGTCCACTATATTTCATACTATAGTCACAGCTTCAGCTTTTCAGGTTCTCAGGCCTTTAGAATCAGATGACAACAACATCAGCTCTTCTGCATCTTGAGATCACCAACTACAGATCTTCAGACTTCTCGGCCCCTATAATCACATGAGAGAATTCGTATAATAAATTTCTTTCCACATATATAATCCCTACTGCAGAAACAGTTCCAACATCTGCTGTGCTGATGGTTGTACAACAGTCATTGCCATGCTTTCCTATTCAATAAACATGTAAAAAATATGACTCTGTGAAACATTTTCATGATTATTAACTTTTTTAATCTTAAAATATTCCTGTCAAAACAATATCATTGTGCCACTTTAAATATGAGATACAAAAAGTTTATCAAACATAAGTATAAAGCAAATATCATGGGATTTGCAATTAAATTCTTGCTGTTACTAAACTCTCTGAGATTGAAATTTATCATCTATTTAGTAGGGATAGCACAGCCTATCACAGGTGGTCATTGCAAGAATTCATGCAATCATGTATGCTCAAATGCCCAATACAATGCTTGATACTTGTTAGATACTAAAAAACTCTTTTTTCTTTTCTTCTAGGTTCTTATTGCCTGTGTTCTGACAGAAAGTAAATTTTATGGATATCTCTGAAATAAGAATTAATATAGTTTTTCAAACTCTAACTTATTCAAAGCTAATAATTTGTATCAGAGTATAATATTTGTTTCTTAAAACTAAATTTGGAAAATCTTTAAAAGCATATCCTTCCTACATTTTCCACAGACACCACTCTTCTCCATTATCCTATATCTAGTCTGATTCTACTATCTCCTACAAAGTTTGAAATGCATCCTATGACTCTAGCATATCAATGACTTCATGACATCTTACTTTGGGCACAATTTTCTAATTTTTTTTTAACTTTGGAGAATGACACAAAAAGGAGTTACTTTTAGTAGACCAAGAATCCATACATTTTTATGGTCAAAATCAAAGTTGCTTTTCCTACTTCACTAACAAATGTTGTGACCTTAATTGCATACAAAAGATAGCACTCAGCAGTGATAGTAATTCTCAACTGACACTTAAAAAAAGGGAGAGAGGTTTAAGATTGACAGCAAGGTAACCTGATTTCCAAAGTATTATTAAATCTGTATCTCTAATTTGTGTGTGGAGTCTTTTTTTTTTTTAATCCTTTTCTCTGGAGTGTCTTCAAAATAACAATTGTAATTTATCTGAGATGTGGACAATCTAAAATGGACCAAATGATAAGATAATGGGCAAAATCATTTCCAAAATGAGACCAGCTGTCGACCTGGTCTTTGGAAGGGAAGTTCTGGCAAACTTCCACTGGCCCCCAGCCTAGTCTTGTTTCAACTGATTAGCAAACATTCTAGTCAATCAGTCCTGTCCCAAATTAAGTTGTTGGTAAGAAGAAAGGAGCAGTATGACTTGCATTACAAAGCTCACAGGCACCTAATAGATGAGATGTGATTTCCCTGAGGCTCCTTCATATTGAGGAAAAATAAGCCTTCTCTTCTTTCCAAATCAAGAGGGAGCGACAAGCAGGCTGAAAGCATTGTACATACTAAATAGCAGACTAAACTTTCACCCTCAGATGCTTCTATGATTGTATACAAGTATAAGTGAGTAGTTTTTACATAAACTGTATTTCTGTCATCACAGTATCTTGGCTCATATGCCAAAATGCTAGCAAATTTCCACCTGGTTCTAGACATAAATTTCTGTGTTCAGAGACAGAACCATGTCTTTGTTATTGGCTAACTATATTTCTTTCAGTTCTTATATTTTATGATGTTTTAGAAATTATGATGTGACCTAGGATATATTCCAATTTTCAGGACAACAAGGCTGAAATAAAATTCTTTCCTTTACTAGTTATCTGGAGATTCTCTAAAAATTAAGTTTTATGCTGTTATTACCTGAAAGTATGTTATTACCAGAGTAATAAACTGAGCATGGCCATAGTGCATGTAGTAAACTTTGTATTCTAGAGAAGCCTAAGAAGTCATCTCTTCCAGTGTTGTGGTTTGGAGCTCAGAGACATTAATTGATCTGCCTAAGGTCACAACACAAGTTAATGTAGGAGCTTAAATGAAAATATAGGTTTTCTGATTCTTAGACAAATGCTTTTGTACTGTAAGCGTGACAATTTTGTGACCCCAGGAAGCCTGAGGTATTGACTCAGAGAATCTTTAGAAGAATTTGGCTTCTTATGAATAATTTAGTAATAGACAGATAAGGTTGTTTTTAATATATCTAGAATTGACTTGTGACCCTGTGTATAAAGTATAAAGCCAGAAGACAGGCGTTGGGGGGGGAACTAAAAAATTGTGACATCCATCATTTTAAGCCAAAGAGAAATATTTTCATCTTAAGTATTAGGTAAGGTAGCAAGAAAACTTTTTCTCTACCATTTTAGATTTTGTGTTCCTATGAATTAAACAAGCAAAAATAGCAGATTAGCAGAAGAAAAAGTGATACAAATTTAATTTATACATTTAATTTTATATGCAAAGGAGCTAAACAGACAAGAAGTGAAAATGCTAAGCCAAGATCAGATACAGAAATTTATATACAATTTTAACAAACAGCAATAAATTATAGAAAAGAAACTAGACAAAGAAAAGTATGGTTGGGGCTTCAGGGGAAAAGAAACACATGGGAAACTAGTGAGATAAAGAAGGTTTGTTTATGCAGATTTACCTCATCGCTGATTTTTTTGTCTTCTTCATGGTCATAAAACTTCCCTGCATAACTGATGTTGAGGTTTACTCCTTTAAATATCCCCCAAATGACCACTGGCTAAAGGCTTGGTTGCCAGCCTACAATGCTATAGGGAAGAAGTAGAACCTTTCCTAGAAAGGTGGGGCCTAGTAGAAAGAAATTATGTCAGTGGGGGCATGTACTTAAAAGGTTATTGGTCCCTTCCTCTCTTTCTTTTTGCTTCCTGGCCACCATAAAGTGAATAGACCTCCTCTGTCACATGTTCCTGCTAGGGTACTATGGTAGCAACCAGAGGACCAAAACAATAGAGCCAAATGACCATGAACTGGAACCCCTAAAAATGTGAGCCAAAATAAACCTTTCCTTCTTATAAGCTGATTTTTCTAAGGTATTTTGTCACTGTGATAGAAAGTTGAGTAACAGGTGATTTATGGCAGTCACCATTTTTCAGAAGTTTCTGCCATTAGTCAGATAAGCTCTGAGAAGACTTTTTCTGCATCTGTTGATTCTCAGTTGCCTTCAACTCAAAACAATCCATATGCCAAAGTGAGATATTTTGAGGTAACATATTCTGATCCTTTTCAATTTAACATGAAATAGGAATGGCTATCCAGAATCATAGACTACAGTGAATGAATCTGGTAGACAGTAGAACATGAGCTCTCATGCAATTCTAGAAGATGATTTAAAGATGATTATGTGAAACTCATTGCTTTTACATGAGTTACACTGTTGAAGTTTCCTCCAAAGTCATTAGCTAATAGGTAACAGAGAAAGAGTGTCAGCCACATTTTGGTACTTTTTTTTTTTTTGGTAGTACTAGGGTTTGAACTCAGGGCCTGAGGCTCACTTGGCAGGAATTCTACCGCATGAGCCACTCCACCAGCCCCAGATTCTCTGACTTCCAGTTCAACTCAATACTTCAATGAAGTCAACTAACCAATTAGAAAGTTGCTGACAGATCTGCCCTATAATGTCACATCGGTAGTCTCCACCTTTAACACAGTCTACATCAATACAACAGGACACTTTCAGAACTTTCTTAAAAGCAACTGTACTCTGATGCTAAGTGGCATATGAAAGACTGTTCTTATGGAATGTGTAATCTAACATAAACAGTCAATAAATTTTAGCCAAAAATACTCTAAATTAAAGAAAAAATACTTCTCAATACTCTTTTTTCCATCAAACTATAACTGAAAGTTTATTCAATGCAGAAAAATAGTTCCTATTTCCTAACCAATTTCTATGGATTATTTTCATTAGCAACTTGAACATATGATTGCAAATATTTTCATTTGGATAGAATAAAACAGAAGAAAACAGCATTTGTTGGCAAAGCTTCTCTTCCAGTTGGCTTCAAACATCAAGCCCGGCCTTAGAGATTCTTTAAGAATATATTCTGGAATAATCATATCTCTTTAAATATAAAAGCTTAAGATTTAAGACTATGTTAACCATGGTCTAAAATCTGAGAACTAGACTTTGATATTTATTAACACTTCACAGCGCAGGTTCATTTTTGTGAATGGTTCCTGCTCACTTCACCAAAGTAGGACAGGCACACACATAAGCATTTGAGGGCACAAAGTGAAATAGATAGTATCATTCTATAATGAGAAAACAACATAAACATATGTGGAGAAATGGAAAATGAGTAGATATGTACCAGGAATGACAAGCAAGTTTCACTGTCAGTTTTGTCTCTGGAGTGAAACAGATCTGAATTTGAATCACGGCAATAAAATTGCTATAGTCTGAAAGTTTGTGTCCCTTCAAGATGAAGGTGTTGAAACCTGACCTTCAGTGCAATAGTATGAAGAAGTGGAAACTTTGGAAAGTGCCTTGGTCATGAGAGCAAAATCCTTGTAAATAGGATTAGCACTCTTATAAAAAAAAAAAAAAGGCCTGAGAGAGATGGTTTTCTTCTTCTGTCATGTGAAGACATATAGAAGGCACCATCTGTGAGAAACCAGCCCTCATAAGACACTAAATCTGCTGGTGCCTTCATCTTGGACTTCCCAATCTTCAGAAGAGTGACTGATAAAGTTCTGTTGTTTATAAATTACTCAGTGTATTTTGTTATAGCATCAAAAACAGACTAAAACAGACTTCCATCAGAGAATTTCCCTCTCTCTGCTTCAATTTCAGTTTTGTTTTGTAAAATGGAAATAAGAATAGAACTTAAGCTATTATGGAAAAGATGAAATGAAGGAAATAATGTTCTTAGCACAGTGCCTGTCATATAGTAAGAAATACACAAATGTTAGCAATTATGATAACTGTTAATTGCTATAGAGAAAGTTTGTATAAAGAAGTAAAGGATTTAGGCTAGTTAAGTAGTCATATCCAATCATGAAACTATCAGTTATAATGATGGTATCAAGTCTACTAAAATCTCAAATATATTTGAAAAATGCTCAGAAGTCAAGCTGTTCCAAGAAAAATCAATAGCACCTATCATTAGCTCTTTATCATGGATGTTTCAACAAGATCTCATTTGGAGATAGACTATCTGTGACAAAAGGGGACTTTCATAATGGGAGAACATACTTCAGATTAGAGCTTGGAGAAGATACTGAACAGTTAAGAATTTCACTTTGTGCTCATTAAAATGAAAGGCTAACAATGTTAGTTTGGATTAATTTCTGACTTGGCAGATAACTATCAATGTCACAAGTATTAGTAAAGCATTTTAATGTATGTATACCACCAAGACAGTGAATTGTTCCAAATATCTCCAGATAAAAATGACTAATGTATCACTTAAAAAAATATCATTCTGAGGGCTTCTTTAAAGTTGAAAATTTTAGGGAATAAGCAAACCCCACGGGCTTGATTTGTAATTACATCCACTTTTTTGGGGTCATGTATGATTACCGATAATTCTTAGTAATGTGCTTAACTTGTATGTTGTTCTTCAGCTTTTTAAGTTGTTTGAGTGTATGTTCCATCCTAGGTCCCATAATATAAGCTCTTTATAAGCAGTGGCACAACTGTATTTTGTGTTTATCTACTTGCCCAAAAAAGTCACAATGGATGCAACCATTCATATACAACAAATAATAGTTAATTAAGTTGTAACACTGTCCAAAAGAGTCAAATACTCTTCCTACCTATAATACCATCTCTGTAGAAAATTTTGCATAGGGTATCTAAGAATGAATTACATTAGTTGAGAGAACTTGAAATATGAGATTCATTGGAATAACTGGTTCCTAGAGTCCTAGTAAGTCTATGTAACAAGAAAATGTTTCAAGATATTTTCATGGACTGAAGTTCCACAAAATGACAATTAAGATCCCTCAAATTCTCAAATTCTATGATAGTCAAATATATACTTTAATATTTCTTACCAGATTCCATTTGTCCCACTTTTGAAAGGTCATTTTTTAAAGGGAGTTAATTAGTGAGCAAAGTAGTAGTGAATGGCTGCAGGTGGCGATACCATCCTATTACCCTACTAAAAGCTAAGGTGACACCAATTAAATTAAGGATGACTGATAGTTCTCCTTTATTACTACACCTGTATTCATATTTATATACTTTTCATTAATTCTCTTGGGGTCAGTTAAAAGATAAAGGGGACCTAAAGTCAGCTCATAAATGAAATATAAAAGTTGAGTTTACAGGCTCTCTACACTAATTACTCTCTGCCCTCACTACAACATTTTAAATCAGCACAGATGAGCACAAAAGCAATGAAAAGAGACTGTCCAGAAATGAACCTGAAAGACAGAGAATAAAATAGGATAAACAAGATCAGCAGCCCAGCAGTTCTTCCAATTCTTCCCTCATCCCAGTGGCACTTTTACCTTATTAATGCTGGCTGGTGCTGTTCTCGGGTGACCTGCTGTTTTAAATGCCTCATTGTTTGGTAACCAAAGGGAACAGCACTCTTACTGCCAGTAACCTGATTAAGAATATTGAAAACAAGAAACATAGCAGGTAATGATCTTTATGCATGGGACCTCTGCACTCAGGAACCACTCAAGCTTTCAGAAGATAAAGACATGACCTTTTCAGTCCTTGTGCCTCTGATATTGTGCAGTGCTGTTTGGTGCAAGGAAAATGCCAACAGAATCCTCCTAAGTGGCTCCCAGCACAAGTGGAGTGATCACCATACAAATCATTAATCCCATTCTTTTCATTTACTCTAAATAAAGGAGCATTAATGAGTCTCATCTATTTAGATGTCCCTACGTGTGTGTGTGTATTGTGTCCTTAAAAGCATGACCATGTGCTACTCCTCTTTCCAGTAATATAAACTCTTGTCCATTTTCAGCCTTTTCATCACATTGGCATTTCAGTTGAATGGTAATAATTAAGTCAATTTAATGTAATAATTTAAATAATTATGAATCCAGTTTTAAAGAGGTTCAGTATGCATAAATTTTTTCTTTAAGATGCAGGTAACTAGTGAAAGAAAATACTATGTGAGGCTCTGCATTCAATCCCCAGAACCACCACCCTATAAAAAAGTTGTGTTCAAACACATACCCAAGCACATATATAAGTGCATCCATTACTCTCTCTGAACTTGTGTCTCTGTGTGCACGTGAATGTGTGTATTCAGAAGATTTTTTGTGTTGGTATGTATACATTTCTTTGGATTACTTATGAATTTTCTATAGATACCACTTCTGGTACTCAGGTCTGGGTTGTGTTTTGTTTCACTTTTTATCTTTTTTGAGGAAAAAGTCAGGTTATGGGACACAGGCAGGCCTAGAACTCAAGAAAGTCCTCCCTGAGCCACCCAAGTGTGGGGATTACAGGTTTGCACCACCATATCTGATCTACATTTTATTTTTTGACTTTCCCCTTGGAATTGTCCCATCTCTAGGTTTGTGCATTAGAGACAGGTGCTAGCTATCACAGAGGGTTTCAGAGTAAGACAGGATGCCAGGGGCATGTCTATCTGAGGCTTTTCTTTGAGACACATAATAGGATGATCACAACATAGCAAGTAGCAAAACAAGGCAAACCATGAGAGACAGAAAGATATGTCCAGGGCAATATGCTTCTTTGGAAAGAGGATCTAAGTGTAAACCTATGTTAGTCTCCTCAAAGTTGGGGTAGTGATTCATCATATCCAGAAATAGTAGTGTGGAGGGTGCAGGTGTGACTGTTTCTAACTGTCCACAGGGTTTGGTCCTGAAAGCAGTTGGCATGATAGTAGACCTAGGGAAGGCCTTGTCTGAGACAGAGTGTCAGTTGAGACCTTCAAAGATGACCCCACTTCCTGGATAAGGATCAAAGAGAATTTAGAACCCTGGTGACCGGGTAACCACATTCCTGACCAGCCACTACTACCTCAAATCTCTGGAAACTTTGTATGGAGAAAAATGTTCTCTTGCTGTTCTCCCATGGTGTATAGGCTCAGGTCCCAGGAGCCCAGAATGGAGGCCACCCCACATCTAGAGACTCTGGGTCACCCCTTGCCCACAACACCTGTGCAGATTTTCACAGAAGACACCAAAGGTGAGAGAGGGTATGACAGGACAGGTGAAGGGAGTCACACAATCCACTCTGATCTCAGATAGAACAAAACAGATCCATCCTCAGTTGCTTGTGTTGTGTGTGTGTGCATTTGTCTATGTATAAGAAAATTCAATACTGCTGTTTTCACTTCACTGTATGGCAAAGACTTTTCTACTTTGCTACTATCTCCATGTTTTACCTGTCCATCATTGGCCAGAAACCAGGGCAAACATGAATTTGCCCACATTCTGGATGAGCACATCAAGGAAGACATCCTTATGGAAAGCATGCTGGAGAAAATGTTAGACCACCTTGTGCCTTCCCTGCTGTTTGGAGGCCTCATTTTCATCCCCACCTTCCTGTACAGCAACCAAAGATTCACTACAACTTAGCATGAGCTGCACAGACTGTCCAAATGGTAAGAACCACCTCAAGTCCAGAGGACTTATCACTTCCTGGCCATGCCTTAGAATGCAATGTTCTCTCGTGGCCTAATTAGCTTACATAAACTGGCACAGTTTATCACCCTAAAAGGGTGATTCCAGGCCCAATGAGATATCCATGGAAGTTCTAGGCCTAGACCTAGTCCTGCAGTTTTGACTACACAGGTCTTCTCAGTAAGGCTGGTGTAGCCTCTGCCTTTGGAAAGACCCAAGGCAAGGGAGAAATAAGGAATTTTGTCTCATCCTGTAAGTATATCACCAGATCAAGGAGTTGGTCAAAAACCAACTACAGAGCTTTAACTAGCTACCTCAGAGTGTCCAGAACTCAGAATAGCTTGTTCAGAGCTGATGGAGCTTGAGGCATATCCCAATGAGTCTCCACAGCTCCAGCCTGCAGGGATGCCTGGTCCATCCCAAAAGCCCAGCACGCATTCACCAGTGAACACAAAGAACAGGCAGATCAAGAAGTATCACCTCTTGGACTTCTCTCTGGACCTGGTGGCAGAGAAATTCATGCTGACAGATGCTGTGAGTCACTGTGAAGGACTCACAGTAGGGGGGCAGGGCAGATATCCTCTGACCTTTTCTGCCCAGACTTGGCACTTCCCAACCCAGAGCCATTTTTGACATTCAAATCCCAGGTGAACAATGACCATGACCATTTTCTTAATCAGAATCCTCAGTTCCCTTTTGGACAGTAGATATTGTCCACCTCCAATTACTGAGTTGATTCATGTGTGGAATAGAGGTGCAGCAGCCAAGGCTTCATTTGTTCCTTGGGCCAGAACATCAGGCCTTTGACTGAGGCCTGACATGACTGACCTCACTCACTTAATAAACAGGACAGGGAGCTTACAGTTCAGGGGGTTGGTGAAACTGGTAGTGATGATCTTTTTGGCTCACGAGGCTGTATGCATGACGAACACCACCTGGAAAGCCCCTGGGAAAGGAGAGTAAGATTTGGAGTCAGCATGGCAAGGCCTTGGATAAAGAATTTTCAGCCCCAGAACTTGATTTGTCACAAGAGGACAGCAGCCTTGCCCCTGTGCCCTGTTTGGTCTCAGGTCAGTTCAGCTTCCAGGAGGAAGGCAGCAATGGTAATGGAACCTGTATCCAGGAAACCATATTCCACACAATTACCACCAACCAGGCCTCTTTCCATCTTCCATGGAAAGCAGAGGCTGGTCAGGGTAGGGTCCCTGCTAGGTGACATACTTCTTTGGAATAGCTAAGACCATGGGCCCCTCGCAAGCTACGCAGAAGGAGCTGAGAGCTGAATGGCAAGTACATACATTCTCTGGAGCCAACAAGTGGACAGAAGTTGGCAGATGTGTGAGTATCAGTGCTGGCAAGATGCAGTCCAGGAATTCTCTGGGGAGGCCTCTTTAATACAGTCCTGGTTGTTCTCCCTGGGAGGGGGAAGAAGATACTGTGTGTTCCCTGGTAGGCAGACCCAGTATGATGCCACTTGATTTCCCAAAGGACCACAAGGGTGACACCCAGATGGCCTGGACAAGTGATGAGACTACCCGAACCAATCTCAGCCCACACAGAAAGTACCTCTCTTCATTCTATGTCAAAGATTTCTTCCAGTTTCATACAGTGTTCATGTTTGATATGTCCCTTCTTGGTCCCCACCCAGAGTGACATTGATTCAGCATCCATCCTAGATGAGACCTGCAGGAAAGAGATCCAGGAAGCAGGCACACTGGAGAAGTTGGTGGACCACTTGTTGTCTTCCCTGCTGCTTGGGAACACACTCTTTGTCCCCACCTTCTTAAGCAGCTACCAAAGATTTACTACCACCCAGCATGTGCTCATGGTGAACACCACCTCAGTATCCAGAGGAATCCGCACCTCCTGGCTGTGACTTGGCAATTACCTGCCCTGTTCTGTCCATTTGACTGTGGATACTAGGGTGCTGATAGTAACACCTTATAAGGTGTTGCCAGAATGGAGTGGGATGAGCCCTAGAAGTGCCTGTCCTAAGCCTAAACTGGTAGAGTCATCATCCCAGGATTGGATTCTTCTCCATGTCCCCAGTCCCCCTTGGAGAAGCTCTCTACCTTGTTCCTCACTTACCTTGACATGGGCAAAGTCATGTACTGATATTTAAATGAAGTTCACCATTTCATGGAGCTGTCCCCAATTTAGCTGTAGCTGACCAGGGAGTCCTGGGATTACTGAGGAACTCAAGCCAAGTGAGGTATCTGGGAAGGAACCTGTTAGGTTCTTTCTTTGCACTTTCTTTACAGTTACTGTATGGTGGCAAGTTTCCAGGCACTTTGCATAATTCCATAAAAGGGCAGGCAAATCCTTGATGTCCTGAGTTCCAGCCAGTAATATTGGGTGTCTTAGCAGGTACAGTGACTGTAACACTCTAGGTGGATCCAATAAGAATGATGGACTATAGGACCAACTCAAAAAGTGAGCAGATGTTAGCTATAGGGAGTGGGCACCTGTCTCAAAAATGGGGACATTTGGGGGATGGGTGTGTGTAGGACTGGGTACACCCTGGGTTCCAAAACTCTTGTGATTCCAACAATAGGGCTAAAGTCTAGGGCTTCCCCTAAATGAACAGAAAGCCAAGAGAGCTGTGGGTAGGGTCCTGGGCACCTAAGAAAAAGAGGGGCTTCTAGAGCTACAGAGCAGACTCCTGTGAGCCAACACAGGCTATCCCTGCCAGGCTTGCCTACCCTGTTGCCTCTGAGAGCCTCAGAGGTGTGAGGGATCTCTTCTCAGTAATGGGAACTCAGCTGGTCACCAGGGGCCCAGTGAGTGCTTAGAAGGCCTGCTTTGCCCATAGGTTGAGAATTGCTATGAGCAGACATCCACATGGTACTCACAGAGATAAGGCAGCCACAACCACAATTTGAGGGCCACCAGTGCTCAGTGATTACCAGGTAGGATGACATGCTCTAGCAGAGTTGACATTCAGGCAGGAAGAGGGTCCCAGAAAGACACAGAGCATCACTAAGAGTCCCTGAACAGTCAAGATGTGCTCAAACCATTTAGCTTGGGCTCCCTCCCATGGAGGTTCCATGTAGCTCCTGCCTGTTTACCATGCCTGTCACTGCCTGGATAGACAAAAGACTTGGTCTGGGTAGACAGGGCAGGCACAGGTACCCAGTCCCTACAAGTCTGCTGTG
The DNA here is from genome assembly GCF_047511655.1 of Castor canadensis. NCBI lineage: Eukaryota > Metazoa > Chordata > Mammalia > Rodentia > Castoridae > Castor > Castor canadensis. The sequence continues at coordinate 73,782,451 of NC_133399.1, read as the reverse complement.
GAGGGTCAGGAAAAGGCTAGGTCAGGCCTCTGATCCTTCAGTCTATCTATCTGCTTCCAGAGCCATCTCCTCCATTCTGAGTGCAGGTTCAACCTGCACTCAGATGACTTCTGTCTGTCCCTGGACTTTGCCTGCCTCAAGGTGCTTATAACTTACCTTCAGCTCAACATGCCTGGCTCAGATGAGGAGTGCCATGCCCCACTTCTCCTGGCCCAGTAGGAGCCCTTGGAGTCCAATAAAGCAGAATAGGATGGTGAGAAACCTGGGGAGGGAACATAGAGCACATGAGGAGGGTTTGGAGCCTGGCCCCACCATGTGGACATTCCAAGTCTGGCATTGGGCCAGGAACTAGGAGGACTTTGCAACACCATACCAGTTGTACCATCCTCTAGGAAGGCATGCTCTTGTGGATTAAGGGCTGGAGCTGCTGCAGGGGTCATCTCTGACTTTTGAAAGCCTCAGGGCAAGGCAGTAAAGTGGGAATCTTGTCTCTTCCTACAGCCCTATCAACAGCTCCAGTGCTGGCTCTAAAACCAAATCCAGAGCCTGATCCAGCTACCTTAGAGTCTGGAGACCTCAAATCAGCACCATTAGATTCTCTGAAGACCAAGCCGGCTCCTTCAGAGGGTTCAGAGATCAAGCCACCTCCCTCACAGGCCCTAGTGTCCCAGTCAGCTCCTATACCATCTCCACCAGGAGAGCCTTGTTGGCCTTTGTCTGTGGCCACAGACAATGGGCTAATCGAGGAGAAGCCTCACCTCTTGGCATTCCCCCTGGACCTGGAAGCTATGAGTGGCTGTGCAGGGCAGGGTGATAGAAGGTGTCCTTCAGACTTCCTCTGCCCTTACCTGGCATGCTCTTAACTGGCATTCCCTTGCCAACAGCCATTTTTCAGATTCAAATCCCAGGTGTACAATTGCCAGGGTCATTTCCATAACACAAGTACTCAATTCCTCTTTTTGCAGTGGAGATCAGCCCCCTCCAGTTGCTGTGTATATTTAGGGATGGGTCAGAGGTGTAGTAGCCAGGCCCCCATTTGTCTCTTTGGCCTGGAACTCAGGCCTTGGGTGAGGCCTGCTATGGCTGACCTGACTCCTTTTGTGCGCGGAATGGGGTGCTTACATTCTAGGGGATTGTGTGAAAGGGTAGAGAGGGTTCACTTGACTAAGGAGACTGTCAGTATGACCAGAGTACCTCAGGCCTGGCAGGTATTTTTCAACTTATTTCCCTAAAAGTTTAATGTTCACTGAATGTTCAAAGTTTAGTCACTGGAATGTATAGGCCCAAATTTAGTAATAATATTGTTTAAATAGCATATCTATTTATATTCATTGCCAATGTTACTTGTCAAAGATGTGCTAAGTAATTTGAAATTGCCAACTAATTGAACTACCAAATTTTCCTTATCATCTTTATTCTCCATTTATGTAGATTCTGTCTGTCTCTCTCTTTCCCCTGCTCCTCCTTCCCTCACTATCTCTCTCTGTGTTAGTTATGATTGTTTTAGCTTCATAACAAACTCTGTTTTGTTTCATGCATTTGTGTGGAATGTTACTTTGTCTCAGAGAAATATTCCTACTATTTGTTTGTAGGAAACAAAACATATTAAATATTAAATATTAAATATTTCCCCTTTTGAATCTTTCTAACACTGTTTAGTTCATTTCCCACATTATCACCATGGAACTTGATTTTTTCTATTTAATTTTTATTACAACTTACTAAATGCACAAAGGAGTGTTATTGTGATTAATGCTATTTTTGTAGGCAATTATAGTGTCTGTTCATTTTGTCTTTTGACAGAGAATTATTTATCAAAACATGTATGTTTTATTTTTTTATTTTCTAGTGAAATACTCCTATGTGGTTTGCATTGTTTATTGACATAGGGAAATTTCCTTTTTTCCTCATCTTTTTTCTCTTTTAAAGGTACATTCTTTCAATATAAATCATTGGTTCAGAGGCAGTGGTGCCACACAAAGAATCCCCACCAATTAGCATATTTGCAAGAGCAATCTGTTTCTGTGCCACCAGATGAGAGAATTTGTGTGTTATTAAGCCTACGAGACTTCTCTCTCTCTCACACACACACACACACACACACCTAGTTCTCCCTAAGAACTTCCCACAAATTGCTGATTCAAAACCACTCAATTTAGTAATAAATAATTATTGATTTATATAAAAATGCTGTAAGATAAACTATGGATAAGAAAAATAAAACAACACATGCACAACAGAAATCATTGGAGAAAGCAAGATGATAATTTATTCAACTATTTTATTAAATAAAAAAGCTTAATGAAATTATATCAAAAAATGGAAGAGCATGAAGCAGAAATATAAGAACACAGGGGAAAAGTGGTAAAACAATGTGTTATATTTTCATTCCTGTAACAACATATCTGAGATGACAAACTTTAAAAGAATAAAGGTTTATTGTAGCTCACAGTTTTTGAAGTTTTCAGTCCATCATCTGTTGGCCCCAGTGCTTTGGGGCCCAGAGTGAGGCATGTGTCAAAGGAACCTGCTCAATCATGGCAGCAAGGAAACAAAAAGGGGGAAAGGATGGACATTCCCAACATCCCCTTCAAAGGTGTGCCCCACTGACCTAACTTCCTCCACTCAGTCCCACTCTTTAAACTTTCTACCACTTCCCAGTAGTACCACAGGAAATCAAGCCCTTAACACATGGGCCATTTAGAGACACTTATCCAAGCCATGCAAAACAATAAGAAGTAAAATGTCTACTGAAAAAAAGCAGAAAAGAAGAAAAAGCAAATTCATCCTAGAAATTAAGGTGAACACGGGAGAAGTACAGAGGTGAAACGAAACTACAGAAAACCCAGTAAGAAGCAAAGATAATAAGACATGAAATAAAGTAAATAAAGTGAAATTGAAATTTTTTTTAAAAGTCTAAAAAGGAGTAAAGAGAAAATGATGGGTCACAGAAGACAAGGAAAGGCAATGTGAAATATGCAAAAAAAAAAAACTTTCCCAAAATAAAATTAGATCCCTCTAAAGAGAAACAGTAAGAACATAAGAACATTCTAGAACATCTTGTAAAAACATTCCTTTACACTGCCAGGAAAAAGAATGTAGACACTTAAAGAGAGAGGGAGAGAGAGAGTAGTGGAACTGTTACTTTTTTGCTAATAACATTCAATGGCAAGATATAGTAGAAGAATACTTACAGAATGTTCAAAAGAAAGAACTGAGAACCAGAAGTTTTATATCCAGCCTAACTATTCTGTAAATATAAACTTCATGCAGTTTTAAGTACATAAAACTCAGGAAATATTTTCTTACTAGAGAATAAACTTTGGCTAACAAAAAGAAGACTACAGAAAGTATGGCAAAAGAATTATAAAGAAGTATTGACTAAAACTAAAGTAAAGATGAAAATCAGGGTAATAGAATAAATATAAATGCCACATGCTCTGGAAATAAACAAATCTTACAGGAAAAAAAAGACATAAAAGAGGAAGGAGGAAAGATGATGGAGTAGATAAAGACTGATTAAATTTGTATAATGCACAATCTTAGGTGTTTTTTTCGTATAGTCTCTGATGTAAACAATAAGCCCTTGAGCTGTGTGGATACCATGTGCATAAATACAGGCAGCAGGCCTAAAGAGACTTACCTCATTCACCTTATCTGCAATAGCCATGAGACAAAGAATGTCATTAAAAGCAGTAAGCTAAATTTTAGAAATATAACAATAACATTTCAAATACTGAATACTAAAATACTAATAAGGTTCTTGACTAATTTGTAGTGGGGATAGAGAGGAAGGAAGTAGAAAGATAAAACATGTGCTTAGCATGTGTAAGGCCCTGAGTTTGATCCCCAGCACCACAAAAAATAAATAAAATAAAAATTAAAAGTAAGTGCTAGCAAGTACCCAAACCTAGCTACCAGAAAACTGTTCACAAATAAATAAAACATCCTCCAAAACCTTATAAACACATAAAACCTAACATAGGAGAGATTAAAGGCTTATAATACCAATAGCATACCTATTTTATCAATAAATATAATGTAATATATATTAATATATAGTTAAGACACTACTGAAGGACATAAAAAAGAATTGGATTGGACTTTCAGAGTAGCATTCTCTCTTCTCCTCAGTGAAACAACCATTTAGCTGATGAAAATTATAAAACAGAAACATTTATAGTCTCTGGAAATTGACCTAAGGGCAGACAGCAAATCAATAAGTCTTTGTTGTATAAAAAAGAGGGAGTCTGTGATAGTTGGGCCAGAACCAGCTTCTGGCTTCTAGTCCCTCCCTTGGCCACATATTACAGAAGATCTACTCCATGTCATGTGACTAAGAAGATGGGAGATCCCCTTTACCCTTGATCATAACCAAAGGCTATGATTTCACTCCAGTAGAAGCAGGATGCCAGCACCTCTCACCCCCAGGGGCACAGGAGATTATAATGGCATCCCAAATAAGGAGAGGAAGACGGGATATTTCAACAAATGGTGTTTGGACCGTTAGGTAGATATACTGTTTTTACAAAGTTGGAGCTATTCCCCCATACCACATATGAAAAGTCCACATAAAACAAAATTTAAAGCATAAGTAATAAAACCATAAAATCAACTTGAAATAACATAGAAAAAATCCTGAATGTGAGCAAAGCCTTCCTAAATATTTCTGAAAATCCAGAATCCATGAAATACTACACTTTACTATATAAAACCAAAAAAATCTATAGGTCAAAAAATAATAAGCAAAGCCAAAAGATATGAAAATTGGAGGGGGTATTTATAATCATATCACAAATAAAGGATGAATCTCTTTACTAAATAAGAAGTTCTTGGAAATCAATGAGGAAGTTAACAGTGGAAAAATTTCCAAAGACATAAGCAGATAATTCTCAGAAAAATTCAAGTGATTCTCTGACAGATGTCAACCTCAGTTACAATATGAGAAAGGCAAACTAAATTGAAATATCATTTTTCAGTTTTTAGAGAGGTAAACATATACCATCAGTGAGGCTGTGGAGTATAAATTTCTACTAACCTTATGGAGGACAATTATTACTGGTAGTATTATTGAACTTGAAATACCTATAATCTTTAAAAGAGTAATTTCGCTTAGAGTTTATACAACAGAAATAACACAAAATAATATATGCATAAATGTATTCATTGAATCATTAGTATCAATGGATTCAAAATAATCTTAACATTTTTCCATTTTGGACTGGTTAAGTAAATTAGAGTCTAGATATTCAATGAAATGTTATACAATCATTAAAATTTTATAAATTTTATATACTGACTGATATGTAATAATGTAGAGAGAAAAACAAGGTCTACAACAATGTGTTTTAATATACTACCATATTTTTAGAAAGTGGGAACATTTACTTTCACTTGCATGTGCAAACAGAAATCCTAGAAGAAGACACAAGAACCTAATATTGGTGTACTATTCTAGTGATGTGGCCATGGGAACTAGATGGGTGATAAGTGTGAGATTCAAAAGAACACCCACTCATATATTTAAATATAATTTTTTACATTTAGCCATGTGCCTCATTTCTTGCTGAAATAAATCAACTTTTAAAATGAGATCCAAGATGGTGATGGAGACAGAGATGCAGACCTCATGAGCTCCTGAACCAGAGACCCTGCCGAGAAGCTGGAGACACCCCTAGCTGAGGTAAAGCACCAGGGAGAGCCAAAAACACAGCACTCTAAACCCTGAGATCGTGGAAGACTTCTCCATGCCACCATCTAATAAAAGAACAGCCAGCCTGCCAAATCCCTGCTCTATAGGCCTGCAGAACCTCTGCTGCATTCTGCCGGGCTCTCTGCCCCTCAGGCTGCACCAGGCCACATTCCTGCAGCGGGATCCCCACCTCTTGGGCTGAGACAGATCCACACACCACTGGGATACCCGCCCCTCAGCCGTGCCTGGCCTCCAGCCCCAAACTGGACCCACACCACACCAGGATACCCTCCCCACAGCTGCACCGCTGGATCCACAACCACTGGGATCCCCAGCCCCCAGACAAGCTGGACCCCAGCCTGGAGCCGGTCCCACAGCTCGCGGGGATACCTGCCCTCCCAGCCCACTACCCTTCAGGCCCTGCTGAGCCCCAGCTACGCGTGGGACAACTGGACCCCCTCCGCCTTGGACTCTCCACCCACCAGGCCCTGCCGGGCTCCAGCTCCATGTGGAACGACTGGAACCCCGCCCCACTGGGACAGGCACCAGCCTGGCGTGAGACAGCCACATCCACCAGCCCACCAGAACCCTGCTCCTCAGGCAGAACCGGCCCCAGCTCTACAGGCTTCCCAGATAACCGCTCCACCAAGCTCCTGCTGGGGCCACCACTAGAGGGCTCCAACCACAGACTGGACTAGACACTAAAGGTGGACACTAAAGGAGTAACGACAACTAAGCCTGCAATTCTACTGGTCCAGAACTGGTGGTTTTTTTGTTTCTCTTTTTTTCTTTTTCTCCCTTCTTTAAGGGTTTGGCAGCCTGGTTTGCTGTTTGATCACCCACAATCTGTCTGATTTTTTTTTCTTTTTTTTCTCTCTTCTCTCTTCTTTTATCTTTCCTTCTCTTTCTATTTTTTATCTGTCTCTCACAATTTTTTTAGTATTAATATTGTAACCCAGCTAATACTAAATTACACATAGTCCAGGGACAGAAACAGTACCAGTGGAAATATGGGAAGAAGAAAAAGGGATGGAAACCATTCTCCCCCACAAAAATAAAGTAGTACAGGATTTAGAGTGAAATGAAGAAAATGGATACCCAGATCCAAATAAACTATACCAAGGAATGCAATGAAGACCACATGAACATCCTGAAAGGAGAAATTCTACAAGGAATCAAAGAGACTTTCATAGAGATGCTACTAGACATGGTGAACCAAAATGTACAGGAGACACTCAAGAAATTCCAAGACAAAAAAACTAAAGAATATGAGAAAACACAGAAACAAATAAATGATATCATAGGAGCCCTAAACAAACACCAAACTGAAACAAAGATCACCATAAACAGAGAGATAAATGAATTAAGGGCAAAAATTGACAATATTAAACAAGAAGTAACCCAAGACATGGAAACCTCAGAAAAAAAAAAAAGAAACAGAAATACAAAACAAAATGGAAGCCTGGAATGCAGAATAGAACAACCAGAAGACAGAATCTCAGGACTTGAAGATGAAAGGGCAATTAAAAGAAAAACTGTAAAACTATTAAACAACTCAAGACCTGTGAAAAGAAAATGCAAGAACTCAATGACTGCATCAAAAGACCAAACTTGAGAATCACGGGCATTGAAGAAGGAGAAGAGGTGCAAGCAAAAGGAATGCATAATATATTCAACAAAATAATAACAGAATATTTCCAAATCTAGAGAAAACTATGCCCATTCAGGTACAGAAAGCCTCCAGAACACCGAACAGACCTGACTAAAATAGAACTACCCCACAACATATTATCATTAAAACAACAAGTACTGAGACTAGAGAAAGAATATTGAAGGCCGCAAGAGAGGAAAAACAAATAACATACAAAGGTAAACCCATCAAAATCAGATTTCTCAACAGAAACATTAAAAGCAAGAAGAGCATGGGGTGAGATCTTCCAAGCACTGAATGAAAGTAAATTCAATCCTAGGATACTCTACCCAGCAAAGCTATCATTCAAAATAGATGGAACAATAAAAGTCTTCCATGATAGGCAGAAATTAAAACAATATGTGACTACAAAGCCACCACTACAAAAGATTCTCCAGAGAATTCTGCACACAGAAAGTGAAAGCAAACAAAACCATGAAAGGGCAGGCAATACCAATCCATAGGAGAAGAAAAGGCAAGAAAGTAAAGAGTAACATTGATCCAGCTACACATAATCAAGCCATTAATCAACAAAGAAAACTACATGACCATGATCACCACGTACTTATCAATACTAACACTGAATGTTAATGGACTAAATTCCCCCATCAAATGACACCAACTGGCAAACTGGATTAAAAAGGAAGATCCAACAATCTCCTGCCTACAGGAGATCCACCTCATCAACAGAAATAAGCACTGAATGGAAGAAGATTTACCAAGCCAGTGGTCCCCGAAAACAGGCAAGGATAGCAATGCTTATCTCGGACAAAGTAGACGTCAAACCTACATTGATCAAAGAAGGACATACAGAGATAAAGAAGGACATATGGAGATAAAGAAGGACACTCCATACTAATAGAAGGGGAAATACACCAACTTGAAGTAACAATTATCAACCTATGTGCACCCAACATCAATGCACCCAATTTCATTAAACATACTCTGAAGGATCTAAAAACATATATAAACTACAACACAGCTATAGTGGGAGACCTTAATAATCCCCTATCACCAACAGATAGGTCATCCAAACAAAAAATCAATAAAGAAATCTTAGAACCAAATAACACCATAGATCAATGGATCTTGCTGATGTCTACAGAATATTTCATCCAACCTCTACACAATACACATTCTTCTCAGCACCCCATGGAACCTTCTCAAAAATTCATAATACCTTAGGGCACAAAGCAAACCTCAGCAAATATAAGAAAATAGAAATAATACCATGCATTCTATCTGGCCACAACGCATTAAAACTAGAAATCAACAACAAAAAACAGCAGTAAAAAACATGCAAACAATTGGAAGCTGAACAACACATTGCTCAATGATGAATGGGTCATTGATGAAATCAAAGAGGTAATTAAAAGGCTCCTGGAAATTAATGAAAATGAAAACACGACCTACCAGAACCTATGGGACACAGCAAAGGCAGTCCTAAGAGGAAAGTTTATAGCCATGAGTGCATATATTAAAAGGACGAAAGATCTCAAATCAATGACCAAATACTACAGCTCAAACTCCTAGAAAAACAAGAACAAGCAAAACCCAAAACAAGCAGAAGGAAAGAAATAATGAAAATAAGGGTTAAAATCAGTGAAATAGAAATTAAAAAAATACAAAGAATCAATGAAATAAAAAGCTGGTTCTTTGAAAAAATAAGATTGACAGACCCCTGACTAAAATGAGGAGAGAAAAAACCCAAATCAGTAAAATCAGAAATGAAAAAATCCAGGAAATCATCAGAGACTACTTTGAGAGCCTATACGCTAATAAATTTGAAAATCTTGAAGAAATGGACAGATTTCTAGAAACTTACAACCACCCAAACCTGAACCAAGTGATATTAATCACCTGAATAGATCTATAACACAAAAAGAAATTGAAGCAGCAATCAAGAGCCTCCTAAAAAAGAAAAGTTCAGGACCTGATGGATTCCCAGCTGAATTCTATCAGACATTTATTGAACAACAAATACCAACTCTCCTTAAACTGCTCCACAAAATAGAAAGGGAAGGAACACTGCCTAACTCATTCTATGAAGTCAATATTACTCTCATCCCAAAACCAGACAAAGAAACCTCCAAAAAGGAGAATATAGGCCAATTTCCATAATGAATACCAATGCAAAAATCCTTAATAAAATACACCATGACGAAGTTGGCTTCATCCCAGGGATGTAGGGGTGGTTCAACATACGCAAATCAATAAATGTAATATAGCACATCAACAGAAGCAAAGACAAAAACCACTTGATCATCTCAATAGATGCAGAAAAAGCCTTCAACAAGATCCAACACCACTTCATGATAAAAGCTCTAAGAAAACTAGGAAAAGAAGGAATGTGCCTCAACATTGTAAAGGCTATATATGACAAACCTACAGACAACATCATACTTAATGGGAAAAACTGAAACTATTCCCCCTAAAACCAGGAATGAGACAAAGGTGCCCACTATCCCCACTCTTATTCAACATAGTCCTGGAATTTCTAGCCAGAGTAATTAGGCAAGAAGAAGAAATAAAAGGAAAACAAATAGGAAAAGAAACGGTCAAAATATACTTATTTGCAGATGATATGATCCTATACCTTAAAAACCCAAAAAACTCTACCCAAAAACTCTTAGACACCATAGCCACAGTAAGGTGGCAGGATACAAAATCTACTTACAAAAATCATGAGCTTTTCTATACACCAACAATGAACAAACTGAGAAGGAATATATGGAAACAATTCCATTATAATAGCCTCAAAAAAACAATACCTAGGAGTAAATTTAACAAAGGATGTGAATGACCTCTACAAGGAGAACGACTAACTCCTGAAGAAAGAGATCGAGGAAGACTACAGAAGATGGAAAGATTTCCTGAGCTCATGGGTCAGTAGAATCAACATAGTAAAAATGGCAATATTACCGAAAGCAATCTACATATTTAATGCAATTCCCATCAAAATCCCAATGACTTTCATCACAGAGATTGAAAAATCTACTCTAAAGTTCATTTGGAAACACAAGAGACTGCAAATAGCCAAGGTAATACTCAGCAAACAAAGCAATGCTGGAGGTATCACAATATCCAACTTCAAACTATATTACAAAGCAATAGCAATAAAAACATCATGGTCCTGGCATAAAAACAGACATGAAGACCCATGGGACAGAATAGAAGATCCAGATATGAATCCACACAACTATACAAAGGTGCCAAAAACATAAGAAGGAGAAAAGACAGCCTCTTAAACAAATTTTGCTGGGAAAAGTGGTTATCCGTCTGCAGGAAACTGAAACTAGATCCATGTCTATCACCCTTTACTAGTATCAACTCAAAATGGATCAGACATGAAACTCTGAAGTTACTACAGGAAGGAGCAGGAAACACTTTGGAACTAATAGGTACAGGCAAGGACTTCCTCAATAGAACCCCAGCAGCCCAGCAACTAAGAGAAAGGATGGACAAATGGGACTTCATAAAATTAAAAAGCTTCTGCACAAGAGAAATGGTCTCTAAACTGAAGAGACCACCCACAGAGTGAGAGAAAATATTCGCTATCTATACATCTATGCATCAGACAAGGGACTGATAACCAGAATATACAGGGAACTTAAGAAACTAAACTCTCCTAAAAATCAATGAACCAATTAAAAAATGGGCAACTGAACTTGATAGAACTTTCTCACAAGAAGAAATTCAAATGGCAAAAAAGCACATGAAAAAATGTTCACCATCTCTAGCCATAAAGGAAATGCAAATCAAAACCACACTAAGATTCCACCTCACCTCTGTTAGAATAGCCATCATCAAAAACACCACCAACTTCATGTGTTGACGAGGATGTGGGGAAAAAAGAACCCTAGTCCACTGCTGATGGGAATGCAAGCTGGTAAAACCACTCTGGAAAAAAAAATGGAGACTTCTTAAAAATTTAACATAGACCTTCCAAATGATCCACCAATCCCACTCCTGGGGATATACCCAAAGGAATGCAACACAGGTTACTCCAGAGGCACCTGCACACCCATGTTTATTGCAGCACTATTCACAATAGCCAAGTTATGGAAACAACCAAGATGCCCCACTACTGATGAATGGATCAAGAAAATGTGGTACTTGTACACAATGGAATTTTACTCAGCCATGAAGAAGAATGAAATCTTATCATTTGCAGGTAAATAGATAGAACTAGAGAACATCATTCTGAGCGAGGTCAGCCAAGCTCTGAAGACCAAAAATCATATGTTCTCCTTCATATGCAGACTTTAGATCTAAGGGCAAATGCAGCAATGTGGTTTGACTGGGATCACATGACAAGGGGAGAGCACATATGGGAGATACAGGAATAGATAGAAAACCCAAAACATGAAAGCGTTTGATGTCCCCGCTCCAGAGGAACTAATACCAAAACCTTAAAGCAACAGAGGTTAACATGAGAAGGGGATCAGTAACCAGTGTAAAGATCAGTTAGAGATGAATCAACATGGGTCATAACACGTGTACACAAAAGCAATGCTAGGAATATTTCTGGATAGCTATCCTTAACTCAACTAGCAAAAACACTTTGTCTTCCTTATTATGCTTATGTCTTTTCTTCAACAAAACTAGTGATAAAAGCAGAAGAGGACCTGCCTGGAACTGAGGGAGGAAGGCGGGAGAGGGTGGAGTAAGAGGGCAGGGGAGAGAAATGACCCAACCAATGTATACACATGTGAATAAATGAATAAAAAAATAGAAAATAAAATAAAAAATTTAATTTAAAATCATGATGTTTTATTTCAAATAATCTATTCTTCTTGGCCCAGTCACCCTCCTTCCTATAAAACCCTTCAGAGAATTATACCTACAGGAAGCAAAAGGAAAAAGAAAGAAAAAAATGAAGCAACATTTATTACTAGCTGAGGTTTCTGACCTCTAAAACTCAGGGTGAACCACCTGGAGAACTCTTTCACAGCCTTGTGTAGACATTGAATGGACTCTTTCTTGTTCAAAGCAAATCTGAACCTCAGAGTTGCCTCAGGGTCAGAGCAAGTGGAAGTAGAGGGAAAAGAGAAGTAGTATTTTTTCCAAAGCCCAGAGTTATCCTAGATCTTCTCAAGCCAGAGCAGGAAGTGACACCCAGCTACCACACAGCCAGAGAGGGTAGAGGCATTGGCCCCTGAAGCCCTCATTCTGTTTCTCTCTAGGTAAACGTTTGCTTAGTGATCTTGTCCTTCCACTCCAATGAGAAGATTCTAATTTTTACCCCTTCAAGTCCCCACTGTGAACCAATCAACATCATGGAGCCTGAACACCATTCCTTATTTTGGGGAAATGAATGTGATTGCTCTTGATCAACACTCAAAAATTGCACAAAAATGAGGAAAAGGGAGAGACAGAAATAAGAGGAAGAGCCTATGACTCCCAGAGAGGCTAACTGGATGTTCTCTGAGGATATATTCAGGAGTTTATCAGTTACAGAAAACAGGGACTGAGTGCTTTCTAGCAATAAATATTTACATATACATAACCCACATGGAGTCTACAATGTACATACATTTCTTATAACTTAAAAACATCTAACATTAAACCCATTAGAAATACAATTACAGATAATACACAGCTTAATTATTAAATGAGTCATTTTGTTTGCTAAAGCAGATGCAAAATCATTTGTCATGGAGCCCGAAAACATGTCTGTTTAATCATTTACTTGGTGTTTAATGAATTCTAGGAAAACTAGAAAGGTATTAAACTTGTTTCTTGTTTCTTCTAACCTATTTGGTCAATGTTAACATAAGAGTTTCAGAGATTGAGTATTTCTAAGTGTGGTTCTCAATTTTGTTCATAATTCATACAAATTAGAAGTTTAAATATAAATTGAGGGTAATAATTTATATAATGTAAAACTGAATTATCTAAAGTCTTTGGGATATGAGAATTTTGGACCACTAAGACTTCGAGACAATTGAAGGTTATTCCTTTACTCAGCGATAACTACTTTTTAAATGAATTTAAATATTTGGGGTGAACAATCTTTTTAAAGAAATTCCACTTCTTCAGAGGAGGCAATGAGACAGAAGGAAGAGCCCTCCCTGGAAACCTCCATTATAACCTCCCTGTGACCTTAAAGGGTGGAAAGAAAGAAAAGCAGGACAAAGGGTGTGAGGATCATGACTGATCAATCAGAATGTTGCAGTCACAGCCAAGCAAAATGCTGCTTTCTGCATACCTAATTAGCATAGAGATTGAGCAACAACCTGTAGAAAATAGATAAAACCCTCAGACCACATCACTTCTTGGGTACCCTCTCTTGGGACATTGCCCCAGGTTTAGGGTTTCTACTCTCCCACTTTAGATTTTCCTAACTCAATAAACTCTCTACCTTTACACTTAAAAAAAAAAAGAAAGAAATTCTAAACCATAAATACAATATTGTATAGATTGCACAGTACCTGAATTTAGCTTATATTTTCTGACATTATGACTACTAGATTAAGTATATAATAAATATAATCATATTATGTATGTATACATAATAGATATAGTAAAGCCTATTAAAGTATGTGAAGTCATTTGCATTTTTTACCTTTCTCACCTATTTTGTAAGTTTTTCCCTTCCCTCCATTGATGATGGTGCCCCAAAAGATCACTTCTCCATATTTTTAATTTTCTCATTTTATATTCATGAAGGACTGCCAAGTCATATGCTGAAGCTTATATTAGTAGTTTGTAATCTAAAGTAGGGTTGAAAGAAGGGCTAAGGGAAATCACATCTGAGCCATGTACATGAATTTTAGTGCAGGCCCTTTGCGATGCCTCCTTTGGCCATGCACAGGGTTTGTGACTTAATGCTTTGAGCTAAATCTACTAGAAGAGTGTGCTCTGAAATGAGTTGGCTAGATCAGGCCTTGCTTTAGAAGAAAAGTCTACTCTGTTTTATTTATGCTTTTCTTTTTTATAAAAACTAATTTTATTAAAATGCATATAAAAATCACAACATAAACTAATTTTTTGACAAAGTTCAGGGGACACAGGAGGTCTACAGACTGCAAAGCATAGGGAAAGAAAAGGCACAGCCAGGTATAAGACTTCACACAATACCTGCCAAACAATCCTCTGTATTCACCAGAGATGAGCAACAAATTTGGTTTTATGCTTCGTAGTTAATGCAAAGAGATAATAAAATTCACATGACATAAATAAAACAATTGCAAAAAGCAAAAGCTTTGATTTTTTTAAAAAATTAGCATTATTAATAGTAGGGGGGATTTCAATGTGAAAATTCCATAGATGCTAACAGTATATTTGAATAAGATCACCCTCTCTACTCTATTCCTTGACCCCTGCCTCCTCGTCCCACCCCTTTGCAAACAGGGTTTGGTTGGTTTCATTACACTATCTTCATATGTATTTATATATGTGTGTGTGTACATATATATATATATATGTAATATACTTCAGTCCTCTTTACCTCAGTACCCTCTTCTTTCTCTTTTCACTTATGTTCCACTATTACTATCATCATCATCATCATCATTTTAGACTTATATTCCGCAGATAAGCAAGAACATGTGATATTTGCCTTTTTGAGATTGGCTTTTTTCACTCAATGTGATGATATCCAGTGCCATCCATTTTCCTGTGAGCTAAGTAATACTTTATTGCACATATATACCACATTTTCTTGATCCATTCATTGGTTGTTGGGCATCTAGACTGATTCCACAGCTTGGCTATTGTAAATAGTGCTGTGATAAACATGGGTATGTAGGGCTCATTTATATGTCATTTTACATTGCTTTGGATATATGCCCAAGAATGGTACAGCAAGGTCATAAAATAGTTCTATTTTTAGTTTTTTTGATGAATTTCCATGTTGATTTCCATAGTAATTACACTAGATTACATTCTCACCAACAGTGTGTGAGGCTTCCTTTTTTCCCCTCACATCCTTGCCAAGAAATTATTGTTTTCTTTTCTTATTTTTTTATTGTGAGATAAAATTTCAGCATAATTTTGATTTGCAATTTTTTATAGCTAAGGATGTCAAAAATATTTCTTTGTGTGTTTATTGGCCATTTCGAATTCCTCTGAGAACTGTATGTTAAATTCATTTGACCAATTATTAATTGGATTATTCATTCTTTTGATGTTTAACTTTTTGAGCTCTTTGGATATTCTGGATATTAATTAATCCTTTATGTGAGGAATATCTAGAAAAGATTTTCTCCCATTCTTGGTTGTCTCCTCATTCTCATAATTATTTCCTTTGATATACAGAAGCTTTTTAATTTAATTCAATCCCATTTGATAATTCTAAAGCAAAAATTTTTCACATAGTTCAGAAGTAATTTTTCTTTAGTTATTCATCAAGAAGAACTAAGGAAGGGGTGGAAGCATGGGTTAAGGAATAAAAACTCCAGCGTAGCAAACACAAGGCTCTGAAGTCAAACCCTAGTACCACCAAAATAATATAAAATAAAAATAAGTCACTGTGAAAGTAGAATTAATATACTCAACAATGACTTTATAAGATATACAGAGCATCACTAGACTGTTTTGTATAAAATTCTACAACATAAGTCAACAGTACAACTCAATAAAAAAAATCTCTATGGGGAATGGAAAAGATTACTTCTCAGAAAACACATGAACTGACTTATTCCAAAACACAACAGTTAATTGTCTGTGGCTGCTCCTGGTGGCCTAATGGCCCAATGGTCAACACTGTCCATGACAGTGTTAGGTATGCATACTTTATCATCTCTTGGTCATCTTGTGAGTCTACTTAAAGCCTCAAGTCACTGAAGGATGCTTCACATGCCTCCTTAAGTCCTATAACTCTGACCTGGCTCCTGGACATGTCAGACATGTCTTGATTTAAGCCAACAGAAACACAGCATGGAGCTTTATTGCTATTCCAAATATCCCTTTAAAATATGGTTGCTCACTATGGGCTTTAGAACCAGGAAACAGAGACCAATTAATCAAAAGAAACAAGACACTCATTAAAGACATTACTGTCAGTGATTAGTGATCAATGTATCAAGTAATCTACACAAACTATCAGATTATTGCTGAAGGCATAGTCCAACACATAGAGGGGAAAATGTGAAAGAAAACTCAACATGTGAATATAGTACTGCTCTTTTTTCACTATGAAAGCAAGTCAAAATGAGATCACTGACTCCTTCATTTTACTTTCTATATAAACAAGCAGCATTAGCATTTCCCCACAGGAGAGGAAGAAAATAGTTCATAACGAGGTAAGACTTGGAATTAAAAACAGAAACACTAGTATGCTCGAACAAAGCCAGATTATTCAGTACAAACAATGGATAAATTGTCAGTTGAGTGAAAGGATAACCAAATCTCAATGCCCAGGGGCCTGGAAGGATAGCTATAACACTGAGAATTTTTGTGCATCAATTTTCCTATGTCATAGAGAAGGAAACAGTTTAACGTTGACACTAACAGTTCTACACACATAAATGCCTGAAAGTAACTTAGCACTTAATTGGAATAGGTCTGAACTTTTTGGAAAGATAGGCAACTTTCAACTATTAAAATTAATTTTTAATTATATACCCAAAAAGTGTGTATTAAAGATTCATTGAGTTTACTGTTATAGAGAACAAGTGCCAGATGCACAATTCTTGGAATGTAAACCACTAAAATGCAGAGACTATCTGTATAAATCATTTTCTTCAACACCAAAACCATGTCAATAAGTAATGAAGTTCTCACAAATACTCTTTCAATTAAGATGATAAGGAATGAAGACTCTCAATCAAAAAAGAGAGCCAACTTAAACCAACTCTCACAAAAAAAGAAATTTGCATCTCCCCTAACCAAATGTCAGGAAGAGCAGGGGAAAAGCTGGGCCTCAAGCTACCACCAGTCTGAAAGGGGGCTGGGAATCCCTATGTCTAGGTCTTTCATTTCCAATTTCTGGTGTTGGCTTCATCCTCTCCAACCTGAGTCCCACTTCCCTACAACAGAAAACCCAAAGCTAGTATCTTTCTGCCAGCATCATTCTAAGGCAAGATGGAAGGATTCTTTTCTCTACTTTGTTCTGTGATTGGTCAAACTGAATCACCTGTCATTCTCCAACCAATACTGTAGCCAGGTAATCACAGGTTTCCCATGATTACTTGTCATGTGCCTGTCTTTAAAGTTGGGGACAGAAATTTATGATTGTGAAGGAAGAGAGGTAGTTCTTACAAAAGTAGTGAAGAGTTCTCTGAACTACAGAAATAGTCCAAAGTAATGAAGCAAATGAACACCTGTGTTTGTCAGACTTCATCATTGGAAAAAAAATATCTGAGCCGCTTAAAGAAGGAAGTATTTACTTTGGTCCCAGCTTTGGAGGTTTAAGTCCATGGCCATCTGGCTCCACTGTTTCTGGGCCAGTAGTAAGCATCATGAAAAAGACTTTGTAGAGCAGATTTGCTCACTTGGTGGCAACCAGAAAGCAGGGAAAAAAAAGACAGGAAGGTCCTGAGGACAAGGAATAGCTCCCCAAGGACAGGCCCCCAGTGACCTTCATCTAAGTAGGCCCCACTACCTAAAGTTTCCACCACTGCCCCAAATAGCACCACAACTGGGGACCAAGCCTTCAAAACATGAGTCTATGGAAGATACCCACAGTCAAGCTATAACAACCATTATACTTCTAATTTAATACAATACTGTGGAAACATTTTCTGCTCTTGTTAAGGAAAATATTATATAGGACTGCCAAGCAATGTAGCTACTTTTAAAAATACACATATCAAATCTTATTTACAACAATGATCTATGTTTTTCAAAGGTATTATCTTCAAAAGTCATCCATTTTTCAACAATGTTAAAAATATTTCTAAACTCCACTTTGGAGATCATGTTCACAAACCACTTAAAATTGTTACAAGGAAAACTCTCATTAACATATGTCTATAGGTCAATGAAGAATCAACTTTATGTAATGCAACTGAATATGGATGGTTTCAGTATTTTTTAAAAAATCACAAATACTCTTTTTTTGTGGTACTGGGGTTTGAATCAGGGCTTTCTGATTGCTAGGCAGACACTCTACCACTTGAGCCACACTTCCAGCCCCGTTTTGAGTTGGATATTTTTTAGATGGAGTCTCACAAACTATTTACTATTTGTCCAGGGACAACTTCCAATCATGATCTTCCTAATCTCTGCCTCCTGAGTAGCTATGACTATATGTGTGAGCCACTGGCACTTGGCACAAATACTCTTAATTGAGGAAAATTCCCTATCATTGAGACATATTCAGAAAATGTGACACAGACTTTGAAAACAATTAAGGGCTATGGAATTGTTTAAATATTGTTATTGTAGAATGAGGGCATAGTTGGAGTAAGAAAATAGCTATAAATAATTATGTTGAAGCATAAACATGCTTTTTGGCATTTAAAGTCAGTGGTTTATTGTCTTTTTTCAAGTCATTTGTTGCACATTATGGCAGCTACTCTCAAGTCCCAAGGATGCCTACCACGCAAAGCAGAAAGATGGGGATAAAGGAGAATAATGGAAGGGTGAATTCAACTATGATATAACAATTTTTACAAATGTCACAATGTACCCCCAGCACAAAATGATTAAAGAAGAAAGAAAAAGGAAGGAAGGAAAGAAGGAAAGAAATATTGGCCCAGAGATATCTTGAAGGACAGTGAAGGTTTGGTCCATGTATATTGATGGCCAGTGTAATATGCATGCAGATATAACTCTCATGGCTTTGTATGTTGACATCCTTTTTTTCACTTTTCTGATAATCATACAATGGGAATGTTGCTGTAGACTCACTACCTACCATGAATACTCTCACTGATAACATTAAGATAAAGATAAACAGAATTTATCCTGCTGTGGATGAAGCACTACTGAGGATTTTTCTTTTTCTTGTGGTGCAGGGGTCAAACCCAGAGCCATGTACATGCTAGGCAAGCTCTCTAGCACTGAGCTACATTCCCAGTCTTTGAAGATTTCATTAATAAAGGTTAATACATGCCAAGAACAACAAAGAAAGGAAAGAAGAAAAGAAAGGAGAGAGGGAGAGAGGGATGTGTTAACACAACAAAATAGTTACAAATGAGACACCTACCATATGTTCTTGGGCTTCATATAGGCAACCACTACTGCAGACATATTTCTGAGGACATATTCAACTCATCCTACTCTAATTCTTCCTTGTCCAGAAATTCAATTGGTCCGGGCCACATGCAAGTATCAAAGAAAATTATGGGATCCAAACAAGAAGATAGCTCATCTGACCTGTGATAGACACCTGATTGTTGCTTCACAGACCACTGCACTTAGCCCATTTTAGTCTGCCTCCCAGAGAATACAGGACTCACAGCAGACAATGGCCAGGAACGAACCAGTCCACAAACCCACAAATGATAGCAATCCATACAACTTTATTTTCTTCTACTAAGCATTTTGGCCATATCAGGCAGAGCAGAAGTTGTCTATTGAATGGAGAACAGTTCTATAATACCAGTTACGTGATCTCCTTAAGATCTTTAAGGTCCCAAACCATCTTTATTTATACCTTCCCAAGACCAGTATGAATTTAAGACATTTAAATGCTGCATGACAGACAGCAAGAGTCATATTGACATATACTGGTGATAATAGAAGCCAATATTACACAAGGAACAACTAAAATGATAAACTTTAGTTTAAAAAATGTACAGTTGCATAGACTGGCATACTTAGAATTCCAGAAGACTCAGCAGGACTATTTGAAAGCCCTATGTGTTAATAGGTGAGAATGGTTCATATCTAAGATGCTATTTGTATGAAATTAGATGTTTCTAAGGTCTACTAAAATAAACCTCTTCTTTCAGTAATGAGTTGAAGTAGATATTCTGAAAAGCCCTTACTGCAAACACATAGAAATGGCAGATAAGATACAACAAACATGCATTTAGATGCATAGTTGTGCTTCCAAGACAATAAGAAAAATACCCAGGGGAAAATGACAATAAGACAAAGTAGAAACTCTGAAAGGTCCATGAATTAAAAAAAAAAACTGCTGTGGAAGCCTTTGCCAATCCCAAGGATGCAGAGACTTGCACTTGATTGCTGTGCAGGAACAGAAGGCTAGGCTTTGGGGCAGTGCAAGTGAGACCTCTGCATAAATTCAGAACTCACAAATCAGGAAATAAAATCTTCTAGCACAAGTTAGAAGATGGAAAAGGAACTTGTCCATCTCAGCCTGAGTCCTGAGAAAGAAAAATATTTCCACTAGAGAATGAAAAACCACAGCCCTACCCTGAAACAGGTTTGGATTCTGAATTTATGCTTCAGCAGGATCTAAGAAAACCTAAGCCAAGAAATAAATGCAAAGAAATACCAAGTAAGGAAAATATGGGAACATCAGGCTGAAACAAACATAAAACGTCTCTTGAGTGACATACAACTGGGGCTTCGAAGACTTCCCACCAATTTAGAATAGCTGAACAAGCACTCACAAATCAAAATTACAAAACACAAATTATTTGTTCTTGTAAACTGGCTTATGTTAGCTTATTTCCTTAGAAGTGAAAGGGGCCAAGAGTTTTAAAAACTCTATCAATCCAACAGAACTCAGAAACAGAGGGGGTAAAAAGGCATAAAAATTGTGGCAAAAGAAGGCACCTAAATAAAGTATAGTGAGTACAAATATAATTGCATAGTCTATTTGGGTTTTTTTGTTTTTGTTTTTTTTTTTTACATTTTAAACATCTTTAATGTTTATTTCTTCTAAAAACCCATTCTCTCATTTTTTTTTCAATGAAATTTCCTCTGTGGTGCCTTTCACGCTAGAACAATCAGTTTGGACACTTGTCAAATGTGACTAGCCTGTGCTGACAGGCATTCCCATCTCCCCAGGTAGATCTGAGTGAACACATTCAGGTTTTTCCTCCACACTGAATCAATGCACTGGATGAATTAAATGAAACTTCTCATTTTTATCTCTGGAGAAAATTAATAAAGCAAAAGAAAATTACAAAAGGAGTAACTAAAATAACTATTGCTTCAGCTAAAAAGCAACCCTCCAAACGAACAATAGTTGATTAAAAAAAAATTCTACTCAGTGAAGAAGAAAGGAAAAACCAATCAGTAGTTTCACATTACCAGAGAAACCAGGTGACAGGATTTTTTGTCAGTCCCTCCACCTATTTCTATGTTTCTATATTGTTAGAAAATATTGGGGCTCATCTTTGCAATTTATTGGGAATTGCTATCTCTGTCACTGATCAGAATGGAACAACAGGAAGGTCCCCTAGTGGTCAGTTGCCCAGGACTTTTCTTTTTTTGATTAAGACATTAAAAACCTTTAATCACAAACAGTACTGTCCAGGGCTGCATTTCTGTTTAAGCACTGCTAGTCAAAATCACTTTAAAAAATAAGAAATTTCCTCACAAATTTCTAACAGTTTTACCTTTGAAATGATTTTCTCTTTTAAGAATTCTTTGTCTTTCTTTGTTTACAAACTGAAGTAACTCCTATACAAAGCTACAGGAAGACAAACTATTTCTCTATGTATCTTTTTTGACCACTTGGTCTATTTTAAGGGTTTTTCTTTTTCTTTTTTTTTCTATTATTATTCATATGTGCATACAAGGCTTGGTTCATTTCTCCCCCCTGCCCCCACCCCCTCCCTTACCACCCACTTCACCCACTCCCTCTCCCCCCCCACCTCCTCAATACCCAACAGAAACTATTTTGCCCTTATTTCTAATTTTGTTGTAGAGAGAGTATAAGCAATAACAGGAAGGGACAAGGGTTTTTGCTGGTTGAGATAAGGATAGCTATACAGGGTATTGACTCACATTGATTTCCTGTGCGTGGGTGTTACCTTCTGGGTTAATTCTTTTTGATCTCACCTTTTCTCTAGTACCTGTTTCCCTTTTCCTATTGGCCTCAGTTGCATTTAAGGTATCTGCTTTAGTTTCTATGCGTTAAGGGCAACAAATGCTAGCTAATTTTTTAGGTGTCTTACCTATCCTCACCCCTCCCTTGTGTGCTCTCGCTTTTACAATGTGCTCATAGTCTAATCCCATTGTTGTGTTTGCCCTTGATCTAATGTCTGCATATGAGGGAGAACATACAATTTTTGGTCTCCTGGGCCAGGCTAACCTCACTCAGAATGTTCTCCAATTCCATCCATTTACCAGTGAATGATAACATTTCGTTCTTCTTCATGGCTGCATAAAATTCCATTGTGTATAGATACCACATTTTCTTAATCCATTCGTCAGTGGTGGGGCATCTTGGCTGTTTCCATAACTTGGCTATTGTGAATAGTGCCGCAATAAACATGGATGTGCAGGTGCCTCTGGAGTAACAGTCTTTTGGGTATATCCCCAAGAGTGGTATTGCTGGATTAAATGGTAGATCGATATCCAGCTTTGAGTAGCCTCCAAATTTTTTTCCAGAGTGGTTGTACTAGTCTACATTCCCACCAACAGTGTAAGAGGGTTCCTTTTTCCCCGCATCCTCACGAACACCTGTTGTTGGTGATGTTGCTGATGATGGCTATTCTAACAGGGGTGAGGTGGAATCTTAGTGTGGTTTTAATTTGCATTTCCTTTATTGCTAGAGATGGTGAGCATTTTTTCATGTGATTTCTGGCCATTTGAATTTCTTCTTTTGAGAAAGTTCTGTTTAGTTCACTTGCCCATTTCTTTATTGGTTCATTAATTTTGGGAGAATTTCGTTTTTTAAGTTCCCTATATATTCTGGTTATCAGTCCTTTGTCTGATGTATAGTTGGCAAATATTTTCTCCCACTCTGTGGGTGTTCTCTTCAGTTTAGAGACCATTTCTTTTAATGAACAGAAGCTTTTTAGCTTTATGAGGTCCCATTTATCTATGCTATCTCTTAGTTGCTGTGCTGCTGAGGTTTCGTTGAGAAAGTTCTTACCTGTACCTATTAACTCCAGAGTATTTCCTACTCTTTACTGAATCAACTTTAGAGTTTGGAGTCTGATATTAAGATCCTTGATCCATTTTGAGTTAATCTTGGTATAGGGTGATATACATGGATCTAGTTTCAGTTTTTTGCAGACTGCTAACCAGTTTTCCCAGCAATTTTTGTTGAAGGGGCTGCTATTTCTCCATCATATATTTTTAGCTCCTTTGTCAAAGATAAGTTGGTTATAGTTGTGTGGCTTCATATCTGGATCCTCTATTCTGTTCCACTGGTCTTCATGTCTGTTTTTATGCCAGTACCATGCTGTTTTTATTGTTATTGCTTTGTAATATAGTTTGAAGTCAGGTATTGTGATACCTCCTGTATTGTTCTTTTGACTGAGTATTGCCTTGGCTATTCGTGGCCTCTTGTGTTTCCATATAAATTTAACAGTAGATTTTTCAATCTCTTTAATGAATGTCATTGGAATTTTGATGGGAATTGCATTAAACATGTAGATTACTTTGGGGAGTATCGACATTTTTACTATGTTGATTCTACCAATCCATGAGCATGGGAGATCTCTCCACTTTCTATAGTCTTCCTCAATCTCTTTCTTCAGAAGTGTATAGTTTTCCTTGTAAAGGTCTTTCACATCTTTTGTTAGGTTTACACCTGGGCATTTGATTTTTTTTGAGGCTATTGTAAATGGAATTGTTTTCATATTCTTTTTCCATTTGCTCATTGATAGTGTATAGAAATGCTAATGATTTTTCTATGTTGATTTTATATCCTGCTACCTTGCTATAGCTATTGATGATGTCTAGAAGCTTCTGAGTAGAGTTTTTTGGGTCTTTAAGGTATAGGATCATGTCATCTGCAAATAGGGATATTTTGACAGTTTCTTTACCTATTTGTATTCCTTTTATTCCTTCTTCTTGCCTAATTGCTCTGGCTAGGAATTCCAGTACTATGTTGAATAGGAGTGGAGATAGTGGGCATCCTTGTCTGGTTCCTGATTTTAGAGGGAATGGTTTTAGTTTTTCTCCATTAAGTATAATGCTGGTTGTAAGTTTGTCATATATAGCTTTTATAATGTTGAGGAACTTTCCCTCTATTCCTAGTTTTCTTAGAGCTTTTATCATGAAATGATGTTGGATCTTATCAAAGGCTTTTTCTGCATCTATTGAGATGATCAAGTGGTTTTTGTCTTTGCTTCTGTTAATGTGATTTATTACGTTTATTGATTTTCGTATGTTGAACCACCCCTGCATCCCTGGGATGAAGCCTACTTGGTCGTGGTGAATAATCTTATTGATATGTTGCTGAATTCGATTTGCCATTATTTTGTTGAGGATTTTTGCAGCCATGTTCATTAAGGAGATTGGCCTATAGTTCTCCTTTTGGATGTGTCTTTGCCTGGTTTTGGGATAAGTGTAATACTGGCTTCATAAAATGTTTTTGGCAGTTTTCCTTCCCTTTCTATTTTGTGGAACAGTTTAAGGAGGGTTGGTATCAGTTCTTCCTTAAAGGTCTGATAGAATTCAGCAGAGAATCCATCAGGTCCTGGAGTTTTGTTTTTTGGGAGACTCTGTTGCTGCTTCAATTTCATTTTGTGTTATAGATCTATTCAGGTGATTAATATCCTCTTGGTTCAGTTTTAGATGATCATAAGTATCTAGAAATCTGTCCATTTCTTCAAGATTTTCAAATTTATTTGAATATAGGTTCTCAAAGTAGTCTCTGATGATTTCCTGGAATTCCATGGTGTTTGTTGTTATCTCCCCTTTTGCATTCCTAATTCTACTAATTTGGGTTTTTTCTCTCCTCATTTTAGTCAGGTTTGCCAGGGGTCTATCGATCTTGTTTATTTTTTCAAAGAACAAACTTTTTGTTTCATTAATTCTTTGTATGGTTTTTTTGGTTTCTATTTCATTGATTTCAGCTCTTATTTTTATTATTTCTCTCCTATTTGTTTTGGGATTTGCTTGTTCTTGTTTTTCTAGGAGTTTGAGATGTATCATTAGGTCATTGATTTGGGATCTTTCAATCTTTTTAATATATGCACTCGTGGCTATAAACTTTCCTCTCAGGACTGCCTTAGCTGTGTCCCATAGGTTCTGGTAGGTTGTGTTTTCATTTTCATTGACTTCCAGGAACTTTTTAAGTTCCTCTTTTAATGCATTGATGATCCATTCTTCATTAAGTAATGAGTTATTTAGTTTCCAGCTGTTTGCATGTTTTTTGTCTTTACTTTTGTTGTTGAGTTCTACTTTTACTGCATTGTGGTCAGATAGTATGCACGGCATTATTTCTATTTTCTTATATTTGCTGAGGCTTGCTTTGTGCCCTAGGATATGATCTATTTTGGAGAAGGTTCCATGGGCTGCTGAGAAGAATGTATATTGTGTAGAGGTTGGATGAAATGTTCTGTAGACATCTACTAGGTCCACTTGATCTATTGCATATTTTAGATCTTGGATTTCTTTATTGAGTTTTTGTTTGGATGACCTATCTATTGATGATAATGGGGTGTTAAAGTCTCCCACAACCACTGTGTTGGCATTTATATATGCTTTTAGGTCTTTCAGGGCATGTTTGATGAAATTGAGTGCATTGACATTGGGTGCGTACAGATTGATGATTATTATTTCCTTTTGGTCTATTTCCCCTTTTATTAGTATGGAATGCCCTTCTTTATCTCGTTTGATCAATGTAGGTTTGAAGTCTACTTTGTCAGAGATAAGTATTGCTATTCCTGCCTGTTTTCGGGGGCCATTGGCTTGGTAAATCTTCTTCCAGCCTTTCATCCTAAGCATATGCTTATTTCTGTCGGTGAGATGAGTCTCCTGTAAGCAACAAATTGTTGGATCTTCTTTTTTAATCCATTTTGTCAAATGGTGTCTTTTGATGGGTGAATTAAGTCCATTAACATTAAGCATTAGTACTGATAGGTATGTGGTGATTCCTGCCATTTAGTTGTCTTAGTTGTTTGAAGGTTTGATTGTGTGTACCTAACTTGATGTTACTCTCTACTGTCTTGCTTTTTCTTATCCTGTGGTTTGGTGCTGCCTGCCTTTTCATGGTTAAGTTGGGTGTCACTTTCTGTGTGCAGGATCCCTTGCAGAATCTTTTGTAATGGTGGCTTTGTGGTCACATATTGTTTTAGTTTCTGCTTATCATGGAAGACTTTTATTGCTCCATCTATTTTGAATGATAGTTTTGCTGGGTAGAGTATCCTGGGGTTGAAGTTATTTTCATTCAGTGCCCGGAAGATCTCCCCCCATGCTCTTCTTGCTTTTACTGTTTCTGTTGTGAAGTCTGCTGTGATTTTGATGGGTTTACCTTTGTATGTTACTTGTTTTTTCTCTCTTACAACCTTCAATCTTCTTTCCTTAGTTTCTGAACTTGTTGTTTTAATGATGATATGTCATGGAGTAGTTCTATTTTGATCTGGTCTGTTTGGTGTTGGAGGCCTCTTGCATCTGTATGGGAATATCTTTCTCTAGATTTGGGAAATTTTCCGTTATTATTTTGCTGAATATATTACACATTCCCTTCACTTGCACCTCTTCTCCTTCTTTGATGCCCATGATTCTCAAGTTTGGTCTTTTGATGGAGTCAGTGAGTTCTTGCATTTTCTTTTCACAGGTTTTGAGTTGTTTAATTAATAGTTTTTGGTTTTCCGTTAATTACCATTTCATCTTCAAGTTCTGAGATTCTGTCTTCTGTTTGTTCTATTCTGCTGGATTGGCCTTCTGTTTTGTTTTGCAGTTCTGTTTCATTCTTTTTTCTGAGGTTTTCCATATCCTGGCAGTTTTCCTCTTTAATGTTGTCTATTTTTGTCCTGAGTTCATTTATCCATTTATTCATTGTGTTCTTTCACTTTGGTGTTTATACAGTACTTCTATGATTTCCTTTATTTCTTCTTTTGCTTTTTCAAATTCTCTATTTTTATTGTCTTGGAATTTCTTGAGTGTCTCCTGTACATTTTGGTTGACCCTATCCAGTATCATCTCTATAAAATTCTCATTGAGTACTTGTATGTCTTCTTTTATATTATTCTTGTGGGCTTCATTGGGTCCTTTGGCATAGTTTATCTTCATTTTGTTGGAGTCTGGATCTGAGTTTCTGTTCTCTTCATTCCACTCTGCTTCCTGTACTAATTTTTTGCTGTGGGGAAACTGGTTTTCCTGTTTTTTCTGTCTTCCCATCATTGTCTTTGGTGTTGTTACTGTCCCTGTACTGTGTGCAATTAAGTATTTTCTAGCTTGTAATAATAACAATGGTAATATTTAGAATGGAAGGGTGAGCTGAGATGGAAAGCAAGAAGTTAAAGAAAAGGGGAAAACAAATATACAGACAAGAGGGAGAAAACAGAACAAGATTTCAGACAAGAGAGTTTCAAAGGTATAAACAGGGAGTGTTAGTGTACTAATTGACAGTAAGCTGAACAGACATTAGAGAGACAGAGAGAGGATTGAAAATCAAAGATAAAAAAATTAAAAATAAGTAAATGAAAGAAATATCTATATATAAAAATGAATTAAAATAAAATGGAAAATAGAAAATTAAAAAAAAAAACCAAAAAACTTCCAAGTTTATATGCAATGCAGTTTCAGTCTTAATAATTTGGGTGTCCGTCTCAGTCTCCAGTCCTGGAGATGGTGCCTCAGATGTTGTTCTGTTGTTGTCTCATCAAAGGGGATGCATAAAGTAGACCAAAACTACACACACACACACACACACACACACACACACACCAAAAAAAAAAAAAGCCCCACCAAGTGTCCCCAGTTCAAATGCAATACAGTTTCAGTAAGTTTTTCAGCTTGCAGGTGTAATTCAGTTGTTCTCTCATCAAAGATAGGGAGAAAAAGAAAAAAAAGTGTCTGGAGACAGTTCTGAGGTATCTGCAACTGTGGTTTGCCTGCCTGCTGCTCTCAGCCTGCTGTAGCTGGTGGTGTTATTTATGCAGACCTCTGGGGTGAGCTAGCACTCACCTGGTCCCACAGGCTTTGTTTGTTCAGAGTTCTCCTGTGCGGGAGCCTCTGCTACAGGCTTTCCCCTTTCCAAGCACTGGGTAAGGTGACACTGCCCCCGCATTGTCAGGCCTGCGTGTTTATTTACAGCTCACGTGGGAAGTGGGTCTTCCCCCCTCTCCTGTGCAGTTTTCCTCCCACTGCCACTTTCACAAGCTTTCCTGCTCCTGATTACTGGGCGGTGCTGCTGCTCCTGCTAGCCGCCATATTTATTTACAGTTCATGTGGGAAGTGGGTCTTCCCTTCTCTCCTGTGGAGTTTTTCTCCCTCCACCACTCTCACAAGCTTTTCCGCTCCTGGTTGCTGGGTGCGTGCCCTGCTCCCACCAGAGCCTCTCCCATCTGCCCGGCTTGTTTATTTACAGCCCCGGGAAGGGTTTCCTTCCCCCAATCTTCAGAGCTCAGGGCACCCCACCCTCTTTCCAGCATGTCTTAATTGTTCTTATTGCTTATTACTCAGTTTCTCTTTTTTCCCCGGGTGGGGTCAGTCTGTCCAGGGGGCTATGCTGCTCTGGCTCAGGCTTGTCTGTGGGAGTACCGTGGTACCACGAAGCTCACCTGGTCCGCATCTTCCCAAGCCGTATGGGTGCTGGCCACTGGCGGCCCCGGGGGCCCTCTTTGTTTCTCCGTTTAATGTGAGGTGGAGATTCTCTGTGCCGGCTGGAGATGTGAAGGGGTCAAAGTTATGCCTTTTCTCAGTGATTATGCCTGCAAAGTGTGTCTCCAGCGTCTCTCCAAGATTTCACTATAGGAGGCTCGCTTTCTGCTTCCTACCTCTAGCCGCCATCTTGGAAATCCTCAGTCTGTTTGTATACAGCATAATTATAAGTCATAATAGTATAATAAATGTGAATGTCAGCAGTAGCTATAAATGTAATTGGCATGCACAAGGAAACTAGATTCAAAACCTGAACCTAGTTGTATGCAGTTACAAGGAGCCACAATAAAACCATGGTGATGACTGAAATTGAAAGTTAGAAAGGAATATACCAAATAAATATGAATATCAACCTAAAAACTGATATACAATGCTAACATCTGACAAAAACCAGTTTAAGGCTAAAAACATTATGAAAGATAAAAATGATCACTATTTAATTTATAGAGGTTTCAATTCACCAAAAAGAATAAAAAGTATAAAATTGTATGCCACCAAGAATATAGCCCCAAAATAGAATTCTAAAATATAGCAAGTAAAACTTGAGAGAATTAAAAAGGGAAATGGATATATCCAACCACCACAATACTAAATTTCAATACATTTCTATCAGAAACTGGTAAATCATATTGATAAAACAGTATTTCTAAGACATATCAAAAATTACTAATATACATTATTCTTACATATATGGTTACAGAAAGAGACTACCAAGAAAATCCCAACAAAATTCAGATAATTACTATACAGAAAAATATAACTAGGCCAAATCAATTATATTAAAAAATAACAAAAATGTTTATGTGTAACACAGTATATTTGGTAACTGTAAAACAGTGAGTGAAAGTAGAAATAATAATGGAAATACAATATACTAAGAAAAATAATAAAAATGCTGTGTATGAAAACAGTAATGCACAAAGTCTGGAAGATGCAGAGGTTTACATTTTATATAACAAAACTAAAGGTTAAAAATTAGTAAGTTGAAGATCCAGTGATGCCACTTCTTTGTATGTATCAAAGATAATTGAAATCAGGATCTCAAGATGTAGTTACATTCCCATGTTCATTACAGCATTATTCATTACCTTCAAGATGGGAAAACAGCCTCAATATCCCTTGAGAGATATACATACAATGGAATACTATCCAGCCCTTTAAAAATAAGGAAATTTTGTCACATTACAATATACATGAACCTTGCGGGTCTTATGCAAAGACACAAAAGACAAATAAATACTGCATTATTCTACTTATATGAGGGGTCTAAGGTAGTCAGAGTCTTGGAAAATGAGAGTAGAATGGTGGTTACAAGGGCCTAGGGGAAAGAGGAGAGAGTTCAATGGATATAGTGTTTCTGTTTCACAACATGAAAAAGTTCCAAAGATTTATTGCACAATGTGCATATAGTTAACACTATTGTACACTTAAGAGTGGTTAAGCTGGTAAGTTTTATGTTATGTGCATATCTATCATTTACTGAGTGCTTGACTGTTGTGAGAATTTTTCTTAAACATTTATGTGTTACTTTTTTTGGCAGTACTGGGATTTGAACTCAGCACTTCATGCTTGGTAGGCAGGTGTTCTACCATTTCAGCCACTCCTCCAGCCCCTTTTTGTGTTAGTTATTTTCTAGATAGAATCTCACAATCTATTTGCCTGGACTGGCTTAGAACGGGATCCTCCTGATTTGGCTCCTGAGTAGCTAATACTACAGGCATGAGCCACTGACACCTAGCTATGTGTTACTTTTTTAAACACTTATAAATATTATTTCTGTTTACAATTAATGAACCTGAAAGTTAGATATTCTATCTCTTTTATTGAAAAGTAATCTGTCAGTCGGAGAGGTTAAACAATTTTCAAAACATTACATAGCTAGAACTGGAATTTGATCCTGGATCTGGTTGATCTTTGGACTTAAAGTTCATGCTGAAATGTGTTGCAATGACAGGCAGACAGTGCTCAACATAGAGCATAGCACTGTGACATATTTCCTTAGTGGTAAAGCAGTCAAACCACTAACATAGTCCTATAATCCTTTCTTTGGATAAGTTACATTTTTAAAAGTTTGTTAACTTTTCACATAATATCATAGACACAGGAAGCATTCAATATATAATGTTAGTAAAAAAAAAACAGGCTTTAGGAGATGAACTACAACAGTCATAGCTACAATTCTATTCTATTTCATACTTTAAGATTTCCATCTTCTAGTCCACAACTACCTCCTTGATCTTTGGTCTTCCTTGTTTTCCTCTCTCCCATTAGTCTCTAAATAATAACATAGGAGAGGAAGAGGTGGAAAACAGAAGGATAGGGAAGATCTGGAGAAGACAATAGAAAACCATTTGACCAGTTTTTCTTAGGGTTAAGCTTTATCTTCAGGTGCTAATGTTCTGTTTTGGATTGTTCTTGGGTCTTCTCTATTCATATTTGATAATTATCACCCACTTTGTCTTTTAAACCTGCTTCTAATCACCTGTAACACAAAAGAATAACTGAAAGTGTGAGTGCAGTGGCTCAAGCCTATACTCCTAGCTACTCAGAAGGCTAAGATAAGGAAAATCATGATTTAAGGCCAGACTAGGCAAAAAGTTCACAAGATCCCATCTCAATCAATGACTGGATGCAGTGGTGTGTGCCTGTCATTCCAGCTATGTGGGGAAGCACAAATAGAAGGATCATGGTCCAGGCCTGCCCAGCCATAAAGTGAGACCCTACCTCAAAAATAACCGTTGCAAAAAGGGCTGGTGGAGTGGCTCAAGTGGCAGAGCACCTGCCTAGCAAGCATGAGGTTCTGAGTTCAACCTTCAATACAGACCAAAAAAAAAGAAGAAGAAGAACTGAATCCCCAGTGACCTGGAGGTTAATGATAGGCACTTAAATCATTTGACTTTAACTAAATATTGGAAAATTCATCACCCTCAGCGTGTACCTGAGTGCACTGGAAAAGTCATCCACCCACCAATACAAGAGTAGCAGCAGCCCTTGCCAGAAATCCTTGGAATCCTCTCCTTTTTCTTTGGCTCCAGAGGACTGCCAGGCCTGTTTTGTCAGGACTGATATTGTATTCTGTCTGTAAGAATCACAGCTGGTTTGGACTGGGTTGAATTATGATATAGAAGGGATGAAAGTGGAAGCTATTTCTTATTTCTGAGTGTACCTTAACCTTCAAAGTCTAGGCTCATACCACTCAATTCATTTTTTTTAACAAAAGTTCACTACAACATTAGTGGGGTTACCCCCTACATCCATAGTGACATAACTCAATCAACATTAACCCGATTAATCATGTACTTCTCTTTTCTTCTTCAGAAAACAGCAAAGAATTTGCCACACCTGGAGCATGTATGGAACAAGTTTTATGTCAAACATCATCTGTTTAAAGGCTAGTGTCTACAAAGCTGAATTGTGTCTGGACAACTTACATCTTTCTTGAGAGCAATTTGCTACTGTTCTTTCTTTGGTAGGTGTTATTGCAGAATTAATAGTTTATCATCATTAGAGAATTAGCATTCACTAATAAATCAAAATTGTAATCCCACTGGGCACCATGCCTTTAATCTTAGCTATTTGAAAGGTTAGTAACAGGAGGATTGCAGTTTGAGGCTAGTTCAGGCAAAAAGTTCGCAAGACCCCCATTTCAACCAGTAGCTGGCTGCAATAGTGCAGGCCTGACATCCCCGAGTTGCATGGGAGACTGAGGTAAGGAGGATCATGGTTACAGGCCATCCCACACAAAAAAAATCGTGAGACCCAATCTCAATGGAAAAAAACTGGATGTGGTGACACATGCCTGTCATGCCAGCTTAAGCAGGGAGTGTAATATAGAAAATTCGCAGTGCAGAATGGCCTGGTCAAGAAGCGAGAGCCTATGTCCAAAATTCCCAGAGCAAAAAGGGCCAGAGGTATGGCTCAAGTGGTAGAGTATATGTACATTAAGCATCATAGAATGAGTCATGTTATACATATTTTTGAATACCCAAGAAGAGACATCACAGCACTCTGATTTACTCTGGCTGTACTTGGAGGGACTGCTTAGTAAGCAGAGTTTATTAGTGGTGAGTTCTTAGGTGACCAGTTTCACAGAACATCACTTACATTGCTGAATAAACACTGACCAAGAATCTTTAGGGTAATGGTCCTTAGAGCTGACACCGTGATGTAGGAATGCAAACCAAATCAGAGTTTGGACAGAGCAAAGTATTGACTGAAAGTATTTTCAATCACATAATTTCTACAAGAAGTCAACTGTAATTTTCATACAGCTAACCTAGCCTCAAAGTGGGTATTGTGTTACTACAACTATTCAAAACCACCGAGATTTACTAATTTTTACAAATATGCTATTTTATTCTATTAAATCAATTCTATTCCTTGATTCCTTAGAACAACTTGTGTAGTACTTTGTAGGTAAGACTATAAATTTACATAATTACTTCATTTGAAGCTTAACTGCTAAGGTTGCAAAATTCTTTAAATGGATTTTCATTGAACTCTAATCATTAAGTGAAACAATACCTTTCTCCTCAAAAAAGTACTAATTTCCTAGAAATGTACTTCATGGCTTTATTTCCTTTGCTAATTGATCCTGGTCATTTGGTTCAATAACTTTTATAAAGTTAAAATTATAAAGATTTAATTGACTTTTGCTTAGCTTCCAATTATGTCTAATTTGTTTCTATTCAGTCTCATTAAATCCAATTACAATTGGACTAATCGTAATTTCTCCCAATAGTTCATTTACTTTAAAATAAGGACCCTGTCCTCTGTTACTTTCAAGTAATTTTTCATGTGGGTTAGGTAAGGTCTCTTAATTATATTAATACAAATGGCTTCTTACATGCATCAATAAGTTTGCATTTAAAATTTAGACAATCCTATGTAACACAGCAAAGTTAGCAGATATGGTACAGCAGCTGTATAGGTAGCTTCCCAGTAGCCACCATTAATATCAATTATGTAACTGGCAGACAATCACGTGTTTTCACATTTCACTACCTTAGATATTGTAAAAATATTCAGTTTGAATAAAAGAAGGGCAATGTGAGTAACATTCAGAGACAGCATGTGGAAGGGGTGGTACTTTCTCAGAAGTGGTGTATTCCTGGAGCAAGTTCGTTTGTGTTTTGATTTTTGGGTATCTATTTCCATTTTGATAAAACCCTTGTAAAGGATCAGCTTCATAAGCATTATCCATGTTAGCAAACATGCAAAGGGATGCCTGTCTCACACATACACACACACACACACACACACACACACAGGGCTTTACAGCAAAGAATCATTACTAAGCTTATTTAGAAAAGGTAAAGATCATGAAGCTCCTTAAAACCAGAGAGAAAGAGAAAATGGAGCAACAGATGTTTGAAAATAACAGTGAAAAACAAGTGGGAAAAAAATTAATGTAATAATTTTTTGCTCTAGTACTTATTTCCTACCCTGATATCAGGAAGCATAGGAAAGAACAAAGCACATTTTCAAGACAGCAGGACTTGAAGTGGTGATCGTTAAAAATTATCTCGCAGAGTTAAGGAAAAAAATCTCATGACTTGTTCCTTCTATTTAAAATAAGATACTGTATGATTCCATTTATATAAATTCTTGAAGTAAAATTATAAATATAGAAAGCAGATTCATGGTTGCCACAGAGAAGGACTGGAGGGGAAGGCAATGACAGTTCCCACAAAGACATGGTGAGAGGAAACCTTGCAATGATGCTGTCTTGAGTCTTGAATATCATGAGAGTTACACAGATCTATGTGTACTATACAACTGCATAGAAATATACTACACACACACACACACACACACACAGGTAAAACTGTTGAGATCTGAATAAGCTCTGTGGTTTATACCTGTATCGGTTTCTGCATTTTCATATTATATTAAACCTATGCAAGACATCACCACTGAAAGAAAATAAGTAAATAGTGCATATGATCCCCCCAAGATTAATAAACTGTTTAGTGAGGTCAAATACACAATGCTTCAGAGGAGAGTGATAGTCTGTCTGTTCACAGTGTAGCTGTCACTATGCCTCTTTCATATGTGTCTTGAGAGACTTGAGATCCTTTTTTTTTTCATTTTTCTTTTATTATTCATATGTGCATACAAGGCTTGGTTCATTTCTCCCCCCTGCCCCCACCCCCTCCCTTACCACCCACTCCGCTCCCTCCCTCTCCCCCCGCCAATACCCAGCAGAAACTATTTTGCCCTTATTTCTAATTTTGTTGTAGAGAGAGTATAAGCAATAATAGGAAGGAACAAGGGTTTTTGCTGGTTGAGATAAGGATAGCTATACAGGGCATTGACTCACATTGATTTCCTGTGCGTGGGTGTTACCTTCTAGGTTAATTCTTTTTGATCTAACCTTTTCTCTAGTACCTGTTCCCCTTTTCCTATTGGCCTGTTGCTTTAAGGTATCTGCTTTAGTTTTCTCTGCGTTAAGGGCAAGAAATGCTAGCTAGTTTTTTAGGTGTTTTACCTATCCTCACCCCTCCCTTGTGTGCTCTCGCTTTTATCATGTGCTCATAGTCCAATTGAGATCCTTTTGTGATCCTAAGGCCCACAACAACTTTTGATAGTAACTTCATTTTTTTTAGTAACTTCAAACTAAGTAACCCACAATACAAAATGATAAAATAACTTTTTATAATACAGCTAGTATTTTTATTTATAATGATTTGATACTGGTAACATATTAGAAGATTTGGGCTAAAGGATAGGATCTTGGTAACACAGCCATGGTAAAATATAAAGGAAAGAAGAGAAAACAAAAGAACTGGAAACATAACTAGCTCAATATTATGGGAAACCCTATATTTGAGAGCAGGGGAGCCAAGATTTCATTGTGCCTCTGCCTCAAACCTGTATTACCTCAGATGCATTCCCTTTCCATACATCTCAATTTTATTCCCTACGAAATAGACAGTGAACTAGATCACCTCCAAGGTCTTGAAAATATGGACTTTTTTACTCTAAATGGAGTCCGATTGGATCTCATTTCAATTTTGATAATGTTCGCGGGCTGCTCTGCAAGCAGTATGTCTAAACACTCATGTTTGTCCTAATAAAGTATTAAATCCAGCATTGGGCAGCTGGAGGTTATTGCACTCTGATAAGTACTCCTGAAGCTTATTGCATTTGTGTATCAAGATAAAATGCTAAGAGTTATAAAGCCTATTAACAACTATCAGTGCTATGTTATCTCAGAAGACCTGATAATGCTAAGAAGTAGCTCATGTAAAAATTAACCTGACTTTATACCAAGCTGCTTTAAATAATGAACTATTCCACTCATGGAAATTTACTGCTTTTGAATACCCAAACAAGTTCCTCTAACCTGCAGTTCCTGGGCTGACATTATTTGAATTATATATACACATATTAATTGCATCTTCATTTGGCTAAAAATCATGAATAGCAGCCTTACAATTTGTTGCAACTTCTTTATATATCTGCTTTCCCTTTGATCATAAAAATTTCAATTTTAATACTCTCATAACAAAAAGCAGAAGAAAAGCATATAACATGGAGCTAAGTATCTAGGATATGCATAAATAATCAAAAGCTAAAAGGCAATTCAGTAACCTCTGGCAATACTGTAAAAAGACATCAAGCTTGGTATCATCAAGTTAATTTTAAAAAGTGGTTCCTAACCAGCAGCTGAACTTTGAAGTCAACATACTGCTTGCAACTGAGATACAAGCCTATTCGTGAATAGAGACATATTCACATGAACATCTCTGCTGAACTCTGTCTGACCTCACCATGAGAGAAAACAGAAAGAAGGGGTAGTGTAGAGATGATAGCCCTCTCAATGTAATGCTTGACTCTCCAGGAGACAAGGGAGGATTATTGCCCCCCCATGGTTCTTGCCCATCTATTTTGATCATCCAGGCGTACTTATAGTGAAACAAAAGGAAAGCACTTACACAGTTTCTTTGGTTGCATTTTTCTTAGTTTCATACCAAGAAACACCCAATCACACTGCCACAGACTGCACTCCTCACCCCAGGGATTTGCATTCTCATGCCATTGGTCAAAGATACAAAAGCCAATGCAAATCCATCACTATAACGGAAAATTCTATGCAAAAGACACATATTATGAAGGGCTGGTCAGAGCAGTAACATGACTCTGAGACATTAAAAGCCCTACTGACTCTCCTTGTCTGACTTCTTTATGGATGACCAGCTGACCCCCATCCCACTCAGATACAACAGAATAGAATACAGTTAGGCCAATCCATAGATTTGCCAGCAATCCAGAAGATGGCCTGATGTGAAAGGTTTTGAACAAACAGAAGAAAATGAGCCAGTGGGATTTGCTTCCTGGCCATTGAAATTGAAAACACAGAGATCAAGCTTGTGGCAATAGAAACAGAAGTGGGAAAATTGTGACATAGAGGGAGGCTAAGAAGGACCACAAGAAGTACCATAACTTCTAGCCACTTCCCAACCTCTGGTCCAGGGGCTGAGCTAAAAATGCAGGGATGCTGTGAAGATAGTTTACAACTCAGATCAAAGAGACAATATTTTTAACTGCCAAATTCAAAGAGAGCTATAGTGTTTATACCAGCCATTCCCAGACCATATCAGAAAAAAGAAGAATTGGTTTAGAGATTTTACTCAATATTCTATAATATATAATAAGTCAATCCCCTCCATAATGTGTATGTGTGGGCATGTGAGAGACAGAGACAGAGACAGAGACAGAGACAGACACACAGAGACAAACACAGAGAGAAAGAAAGAAAGAAAGAGAATTTTGAGAGAGAACATCAAGAAAGATTGCTCTCCTATCCTTTCTTCCAATTTGGGTGGCTATATGACAGGTAGGGTGTGAGAGACCAACACTCTTGTCTACAGTGGTAATAATCAATTCAGGAATATTAAATTAGTAGGTAGAAGATTATAATTATGGCAACATATTGAAATCCACCAATATAAACATCAGATAGAAAGCATTTATTTAGACTGGGTAGCACAAATAATAGTATATATAGTAGGATTCATATTCCTTTATAGTATGGACAGATGTTTGTTATTTGCTATCGGATTTTTGTGGTCGTATGATCTTGTTTTCATATTAGTTTTGTAAATATCACATTTGTAGTTTACTTCTTTATCACCAAGAAATTTTTAAAGATTTACTAGCATTTTCACCTCTCTTTCCTATATGTTTTTTTCCAAATGCTATGTGAAACATTAAGAAGAATTGAAAATCAATTTGACTTTTTGATGACTTTAACTTTCTTTCCTTGAAGAATATTGATGATATATCATCCCATGTAACTATCATTTTGTTTAACCACATGATATTCAGTTTCTCCCTTTTTGGTTTCCAATGTAGTTTGATGTTTCTTATTTTTAACTGGCATGGGTAGGAGGTAGAACAAACTTTTCATTTAATGAAGGAAAGTCATAGGTGGAGAAGAGAAGAGAGATGGGTTTAATATCAATGCATCACTGGCTTTAGTTCTTAGTTTTTACATTTATTTGCTAGATGTATGAACTTGGGAACATTGCTTAATCACCATACATATTTTCTGATTTGAAAAAGTATA
Organism: Castor canadensis; assembly: GCF_047511655.1. Taxonomy (NCBI): domain Eukaryota; kingdom Metazoa; phylum Chordata; class Mammalia; order Rodentia; family Castoridae; genus Castor; species Castor canadensis. The sequence goes on along the minus strand of NC_133399.1, from coordinate 73,743,898 downwards.
TAATACATTCTTGAATGGTGGTTATGAGATTGTCCAAATGGAATTTAGTTCAGGTCCTTAAGTCTGTAATCAGTATTATGAGTGGAAACAACCATGAGTATTGTTATCACCATTATTATTACCCTTATAATTTTAGTGTCACTGTTATAGCCTGTAAATAGCACTTAGTCCTTTGGCTTTTAGCTGATTAAGATTTGCAATATTTTACATCAGACTAAGAAGAAATGGGAGATTGGTTTCTTTTACTCTTTATATTTTGCCAAACTTGGGCTTGAACTCAGGGTTTCATACTTTTTAGACAAGTATAGTACTGCTGGAGTCACACCTGGAGCCCAGAAGGTTTCTTTTCATTTAACTGTTTACCTACTTCAGCTAAATGACCAGGGATTTGACTTTTCTGCTAGCAAGTATGAATGGGTATCCTTGTAATCTAACAGAGAGAGTCAAATAATGTTGTAAGAAGAGATCAGAGTCTTTGTTCTTGTTTCCTATCAGATCTTTATCAAATTTCTCAAACAGTATTTGATGGGTTGCACTGTGCTGTCTGCATGTGTATGAAGTTATCATAAAACCCATTTGCATTTATTAATGTATGCTAATTGAAAAATAAAATTTAAAAATAGTTTAGAAATTTGAAAAAAAAAGCAAAATGTGTAATGCCATGAAGGAATACTTATTGATTATTGATGAAATAAGTAGATATGGTGTGTGAGTCTAGATCTATAACTGGCTATTGGTTAGAAATAAGGCATGTCTCATATTTCAAAAAAAAAAAAGATCTTGAAGAGTAAAGCTTGGTGTATTGGAGATTATCAGGTTATTCTGTGAGCCTGGGATATCCCAAGAAGTCATCCAGGACTCAGGTGACTGATTACCTCCCTCAACAAAGGCCTTCTCTTAGGACATTTGTATTTATACAAGGACACAGATCAGGCTGCCAGCTATTAGTGAAAAGAATGAAAATACACTCTCTCTAAAGTTAAGAAAGTAGTGCCTACCTGTCCATAAAAGACCACTAACCGCCTCCTTAAAAAAAAAAGTCAAGTCTCAGTTGCCTACCTGCATTTCCAGAGATTATCTCAGATGTGCACAATAGCCCAGAGCCACCAGGGGTAAGCCAGTGAAGCAGCTGCTCAAGTCCATTTTCTGTTAGGATGTCCTCAATCATATTAGTTGGCCACAAAAAAAAAAGCAAGTGCATGTTAATTAATTATCATTAATTAGAACAATGATAATGAGACTATCATAAAATGAAAAAGGAAAAAAGGACACATTAGGCAAAGAGGAATACAGATTTTAAAAATAGTACAAAGTGAACACCAGTGGCTCATGCCTGTAATCCTAACTACTCAGGAGACTCAGACTGAGAGGATCAAGGTTCTAGGCCAGTCCAGACAAATACTTCATTGAGATCCCATCTCCAAAATAACCAGAACAAAATGAAGCCATGGGTCGAGCAATAGAATGCCTGCTTTGCAAGTGCAAAACCCTGAGGTCAAACCCTAGTTACACCAAAAGTGTGTGGGGGGTGGAAACTACAGACCTATCAGAAACACAACAGGCTAAAGAAAATGAATCAATATATTTAAAGTGCTAAGGGGTTAGAATTCTATAAATAGTGAAAATAACAATGGAAAATGCAGGTGGAATAAAGATTTTTTTTTCAGACCAAATACTATATAACAAGAAATGTTAATTTTTTTCTTCCTAACTAAAGAAAATTATAACAGAAGAATCAGTTCTAAGCTAGAAAATAAATATCCTCACAATAGCAAATATTTGAGTAAGACTGACACTGTTTTCTCATAATTTTAATTTATTCAAAAGATAATTGATTTAAGCAAAAAACAACAATGATTTGTAGAAATAAAATGCAGAAGTAGAATGTCTGACAACAGCCCAAGGAAGGAAAGTTAGAACAACAGGGATTCTTTGCTTTGCGTGGTCGTAAAAAACTGTTGAAAGTGAACTTTCTAATTAATAAAAAAATTACAATTGTGCCTTTAAAATGTTGTCAAAACACTCAATAATCTCTTACTGTTGGTTATAATGCATAGGAAACTTGAAATAGTAAATTTAACAACCATTTAGTCCCCTATAACTTAAAGCAGTACAAAACATTGAAAATGAAAGTGGTTTATTTCTTTGTAAAATAAATCACTCCAGAGTAGTTTGAACAGTGCTTTTCTCTTTTCAAGGTATAACTTTTAGAATGAAGTAACTTTTCTATGCATTGAAACAGCATCAAATTCCTTCACAAGTCTTATTAGCTTCCAACACTTTATTTTGTGCTTTTCTTGTGAAGTAGTTTGATAGTATTATTTCTTTAGGTACCTCTTCATGCTGTTTGTTGCAGCCTCCTTTCTCATTATTGTTAAAAAATTCACTGTCACAAAGTATCTCTCAAATAGTGGTGGTGCTAACATTTCCACAGTCATTTTTTGGTTCCAAATTTCTATTTAGAATCTATCTGAATCCTTTATGTTACTTTCACAGTTCTATAAAAGTTGTGCCATACTGCATGAATAATTACTTATTTTCCTTCCTGCCATAATGCTTGAATATTTCAATTCCATTTTAAGTCACATTTCCTTCAAAATATAGCTAAAGAAATTTTGTGTTCAACAGTTGTAGCATACATACCCTGTCACAAAGTTCATCTGAGATGAACTTTAAAAGTTGAAATGATTTCTTGCTCTATTGACTGGATTAATGAAGTTGTATTTGCTAGCAAAAAAAACCCAACAACAACTACTTTTCACATTTTCCTGTAAGTGTCCAGATTAACAAAGGTAATTTAAAATATTATTCAGCAGTAATGCTACTCAAAAGTTAAATTATGTGAGGTCATCAGTGAAAGACAAGAAATTAACACAATTACACACTGTGCTGTCTGTATAAACTAATTCTTACAGATGCACAATGACAAATCACCAGGACTCCCTGTATACTACAATATTATATTATATTATATTATATCATATCATATCATATCAATCATGTTATATCATATGTTATATTGCATCATTTATATACTATATTTATAATATATCACCTGCAAAGTGACATTACCTGAAGATAAACTGTGATAAGTTAAAGCTTCATATTATAAACCCCTGAAAAATCACTTAAAAAATACAGGTTGTACTTAATAAATCAATAGCTGCAGGAAAATGTAATACTGAAAACAACTCAATTAAGCCAATGAAAATAAGAGGGGAAATGAAACAAAGAACAAATAGGAACATATAAAACAACTAGCAAGGTAATGATTTTAAACTGACTATATTGATGGCTATACTAAATTTAAATGGGCTGAACACTTCAATTTAAAAACAGAGGCTATCAGAGTGAATAAAAATCAAGAATCTGTGAAATACTATCTATAAGAAACTCACTTCAAATGTAAGAAAGAAATAGGATAAAGCAAAAATTGAAAATAGATATATAATATATAATAAAAAACCTGGTATGCTACTATGAATATCAGATAAATTAGTCTTCAGGACAAGAAACTATATTTTGAAATAACTAAAGGTCAATTTATCAAGAATATATATCAAACATAAATATGTATAAAACTAATATAACTTCAAAATGTATGAAGTGAAACTAATAGAACGGAAAGGAGAAATAAAGATCTCAACACTTCTGTTTTGAAAATTGACAGAGGCTGAAAAGCAATAAGGACAATGAAGATAATGTTAAATGGAGAAACCAGGAGGGCCCCCGGGCCGCTGCCAGATGCCGGCGCCCAGATGGCTTGGGAAGATGGGGACAAGGTGAGTTAAGCGGTACGTGGTACTCCCACAGACAACCCTGGGCCAGATCAGCATAGCCCCCTGGACACACCGACCCCCCCACCCAGGGAAAAAAAGAGAAACTGAGTATTAAGCAATAAGAACAATAAAGACATGTAGCAAAGAGGGTGGGGAGCCCTGAGTGCCAAATGGGGGGGAGAGGAATCCCTCACAGAACTGTAAATAAACAAGCTGGCCAGAGAAGGCATGAGCGGCAGCACACACCCAACAACCAGGAGCAGGAAAGCTTGTAAAAGTTGTGGAGGGAGGAAAACTCCACAGGAGAGGGGGAAAGACCCACTTCCCACATGAGCTGTAAACAAAAATACCAGCTGGCAGGAGCAGCAGCACATGCCCAGCAATTAGGAGCGGGAAAGCTTATAAAAGCAGTAGTGGGAGGAAAACTCCACAGGAGAGGGGGGAATACCCACTTCCCACATGAGCTATAAACAAACACGCAGGTCAGAGAAAGTGAGTGCAGTGTCACCTCCCCCAGTGTGCTTGGAAAGGGGAGAGCTTGTAGCAGCAGCTGGTGAACAGGAGAACCCTCAGTAAACAAAGCTTACGGGGCCAGGCGAGTGTTAAGCTCACTCCTGAGATCTGCATAAATAAAGCCTCCAGCAACAGCAGGCTGACAGCAGCAGGCAGGCAAGCCACAGCCACAGATAGCCATTCATAGACCTGTCCCCAGACTCTTTTTTTCTTTTTGCTCTCCCTATCTTTGATGAGACAACAAGCGAACTATGCCTGCATGCTGAAAAACTTACTGAAACCGTATTGCATTTGAACTTGGGACACTTTGTGGGTTTTTGTTGTTGTTGTTTTGTGTGGTTTTGGTTCATTTTATTTTTCCCCTTTGATGAGACAACTACAGAACAACATCTGAGGCACCATCTCCAAGACTGGAGGCTGAGGGACGAACACCAAAGTTGCATTTAAACTTGGAGAATTTTTTTATTTTTTACTTTATTTTTTATATATTTTTTTGTTCATTTATTTATTTTTTATTTACTTTTTTATTTATTTATTTATTTTAATACTCTCTCTATCTCTCTAATGCCTTTTCAGCTTACAATTGAATAGTACACTGTCTCTCCCTGTTTATATCATTGAAAATTATGTTTGTTTCTTTCTTTCTTTTCTACTTGTTTGTTTTTCCTTTTCCTTTAACTTCTTTGCTTTCCATCTCCTCCCACCCTTCCATTCTAAATATCACTAGTGCTATTAAAACAAGCCAGAAAATATTTAATTGCACACAGTACAGGGACAATAATAACACCAACGGCAATGATGGGAAGACAGAAAAAACAGGGAAACCAGTTTCCCCACAGCAAAAAATTAGTACAGGAACCAGGGGGGGAATGAAGAAAATATGATACTCAGATCCAGACTCCAACAAAATGAAGATAAACTATGCCAAAGGACCCAATGAAGCCCACAAGAATAATATAAAAGAAGAAATATTACAGGTACTCAATGAGAATTTTATAGAGATGATACTGGATAGGGTCAACCAAAATGTACAGGAGACACTCAAGAAATTCCAAGACAACAAAAATAGAGAATTTGAAAAAGCAAAAGAAGAAATAAAGGAAACCATAGAAGCACTATATAAACACCAAAGTGAAACAGAGAACAAGATGAATAAACAGATAAATGAACTCAGGACAAAAATACACAACATTAAAGAGGAAACCACCCAGGATATGGAAAAACTCAGAAAAAAGAACGAAACAGAACTGCAAAACAAAACAGAAGACCAATCCAGCAGAATAGAACAAACAGAAGACAGAATCTCAGAACTTGAATCTCTTTTGCTTGAATTAAAGGAAAAACTGGAGAACTATTAATTAAACAACTCAAGGCCTGTGAAAAGAAAATGCAAGAATTCACCAACTCCAGGCCAAACCTGAGAATCATGGGCATTGAAGAAGGAAAAGAGGTGCAAGCAAAGGTATTGCATAATATATTCAACAAAACAATAACAGAAAATTTCATAAATCTACAGAAAGATATTCCCATACAGATGCAAGAGTCTCCAGAACACCAAACAGACCAGATCAAAATAGAACTACCCCACAACATATCATCATTAAAACAACAAGTTCAGAAACTAGGGAAAGAATATTGAAGGCTGTAAGAGACAAAAAAAAATGACATACAAAGGCAAACACATCAAAATCACAGCAGACTTCTCAACAGAAACATTAAAAGCAAGAAGGGCTTGGGGAGAGATCTTCTAGGCACTGAATGAAAATAACTTCAACCCCAGGATACTTTACCCAGCAAAACTATCATTCAAAATAGATGGAGCAATAAAAGTCTTCCATGATAAGCAGAAACTAAAACAATATGTGACCACAAAGCCACCACTACAAAGGATTCATCAAGGGATTCTGCACACAGAAAGTGATACCCAACATAACCATGAAAGGACAGGCAGCACCAAATTACAGGAAAAGAAAAAGCAAGAAAGTAGAGAGTAACCTCAACTTAGGTACACAAAAGCAAACCTTCAAACAACTAAGACAACTAAATAACAGGAATCACCACATACCTATCAGTACTAACACTTAATGGACTTAATTCACCCATCAAAAGGCACCGTTTGACTAAATGGATTAAAAAGGAAGATCCAACAATTTGTTGCTTACATGAGACCCATCTCACTAACAGAAATAAGCATAGGCTTAGGATGAAAGGCTGGAAGAAGACTTACCAGGCAATGGCCCCTGAAAACAGGCAGGAATAGCAACACTTTTCCCTGACAAAGTACACTTCAAACAACATTGATCAAACGAGATAAAGAAGGACATTATATACTAATAAAAGGGGAAATAGACCAGAAGGAAATAATAATCATCAACCTATGTACACCCAATGTCAATGCACCCAATTTCATCAAACATACCCTGAAAGACCTAAAAGCATATACTAACGCCAACACAGTGGTTGTGGGAGACTTTAACACCCCATTATCATCAATAGATAGGTCATCCAAACAAAAAAAATCAATAAACAAATCCAAGATCTAAAATATACAATAGATCAAATGAACCTACTTGATGTCTACAGAACATTTCATCCAACTTCTACACAATATACATTCTTCTCAGCAGTCCATGGAACCTTCTCCAAAATACATCATATCCTAGGGCACAAAGCAAACCTCAGCAAATATAAGAAAATAGAAATTATACCCTGCATACTATCTGATCACAATGCAATAAAACTAGAACTCAACAACAAAAGTAAGGACAAAAAATATGCAAACAGCTAGAAACTGAATAACTCATTATTTAATGAACAATGGGTCATTGATGAAATAAAAGAGGAAATTAAAAAATTACTGGAAGTCAATGAAAATGAAAACACAACATACCAGACCCGATGGGACACAGCAAAGGCAGCCCTCAGAGTAAAGTTTATAGCCACGAGTGCATATATTAAAAAGACTGAAAGATCCCAAATCAATGACCGAATGATACATCTCAAACTCCTAGAAAAACAAGAACAAGCAAATCCCAAAACAAATAGAAGGAGAGAAATAATAAAAATAAGAGCTGAAATCAACAAAATAGAAACCAAAAAAACAATACAAAGAATTGATGAAACAAAAAGTTGGTTCTTTGAAAAAATAAACAAGATCAACAGACCCCTAGCAAACCTGACTAAAATGAGGAGAGAAAAAGCCCAAATTAGTAGAATCAGGATTGCAAAAGGGGAGATAACAACAAACACCACGGAAGTCCAGGAAATAATCAGAGACTACTTCGAGAACCTATATTGAAATAAATTTGAAAATCTTAAAGAAATGGACAGATTTCTAGATACATATGATCATCCAAAACTGAAACAAGAGGATATTAATAACCTAAATAGATCTATAACACAAAATGAGATTGAAGCAGCAATCAAGAGTCTCCCCAAAAAGAAAAGTCCAGAACCTGATGGATTCTCTACTGAATTCTATCAGACCTTTAAAGAAGAACTGATATCAACCCTCCTTAAACTGTTCCATGAAATAGAATGGGAAGGAAAACTACCTAACACATTTTATGAAGCCAATATTACACTTATCCCAAAACCAGGCAAAAACACCTCCAAAAAGGAGAACTATAGGCCAATCTCCTTAATGAACATTGATGCAAAAATCCTCAACAAAATAATGGCAAACTGAATTCAAGAACACATCAAAAAGATCATTCACCACAATCAAGTAGGCTTCATCCCAGGAATGCAGGGGTGGTTCAACATATGAAAATCAATAAATGTAATAAACCACATTAACAGAAGCAAAGACAAAAACCACTTGATCATCTCAGTAGATGCAGAAAAAGCCTTTGATAAGATCCAACACCATTTCATGATAAAAGCTATATATGACAAACCTACAGCCAGCATTATATTTAACGGAGAAAAATAAAACCATTCCCTCTAAAATCAGGAACCAGACAAGGATGCCCACTATCGCCACTCCTGTTCAACATAGTACTGGAATTCCTAGCCAGAGCAATTAGGCAAGAAGAAGGAATAAAAGGAATACAAATAGGTAAAGAAACTGTCAAAATATCCCTATTTGCAGACAACATGATCCTATACCTTAAAGACCCAAAAAACTCTACTCAGAAGCTTCTAGACATCATCAATAGCTATAGCAAGGTAGCAGGATATAAAATCAACATAGAAAAATCATTAGCATTTCTATACACTAATAATGAACAAACTGAAAAAGAATATGTGAAAATAATTCCATTTACAATAGCCTCAAAAAAACCAAATACCTAGGTGTAAACCTAACAAAAGATGTGAAAGACCTCTACAAGGAAAACTATACACTTCTGAAGAAAGAGATTGAGGAACACTATAGAAAGTGGAGAGATCTCCCATGCTCATGGATTGGTAGAATCAACATAGTAAAAATGTCGATACTCCCAAAAGTAATCTACATGTTTAATGCAATTCCCATCAAAATTCCAATGACATTCATTAAAGAGATTGAAAAATCTACTGTTAAATTTATATGGAAACACAAGAGGCCACGAATAGCCAAGGCAATACTCAGTCAAAAGAACAATGCAGAAGGTATCACAATACTTGACTTCAAACTATATTACAAAGCAATAACAATAAAAACAGCATGGTACTGGCACAAAAACAGACATGAAGACCAGTGGAACAGAACAGAGGACCCAGATATGAAGCCACACAACTATAACCAACTTGTCTTTGACAAAGGCACTAAAAATACACAATGGAGAAAAAGCAGCCTCTTCAACAAAAACTGCTGGGAAAACTGGTTAGCAGTCTGCAAAAAACTGAAACTAGATCCATGTATATCACCCTATACCAAGATTAACTCAAAATGGATCAAGGATCTTAATATCAGACCACAAACTCTAAAGTTGATACAGGAAAGAGTAGGAAATACTCTGGAATTAGTAGGTATAGGTAAGAACTTTCTCAATGGAACCCCAGCAGCACCGCAACTAAGAGATAGCTTAGATAAAAGGGACTTCATAAAACTAAAAAGCTTCTGTTCAACAAAAGAAATGGTCTCTAAACTGAAGAGAACACCCACAGAGTGGGAGAAAATATTTGCCAGCTACACATCAGACAAAGGACTAATAACCAGAATATATAGGGAACTTAAAAAACTAAATTCTCCCAAAACTAATGAGCCAATAAAGAAATAGGCAAGTGAACTAAACAGAACTTTCTCAAAAGAAGAAATTCAAATGGCCAAAGAACACATGAAAAAATGCTCACCATCTCTAGCAATAAAGGAAATGCAAATTAAAACCACACTAAGATCGTATGTTCTCCCTCATATGCAGACATTAAATCAAGGGCAAACACAACAAGGGGATTGGACTTTGAGCACATGATAAAGCGAGAGCACACAAGGGAGGTATGAGGATAGGTGAGACACCCAAAATACTATATAGCATTTGTTGTCCTCAATGCAAAGAAACTAAAGCAGATACTTTAAAGTGACTAAGGCCAATAGGAGAAGGGGACCAGGAACTAGAGAAAAGGTTAGTTCAAGAAGAATTAATTTAGAAGGTAACACACATGCACAGGAAATTAATGCGAGTCAACTCCCTGTGTAGCTATCCTTATCTCAACTAGCAAAAACCCTGTTCTTTCCTATTATTGCTTATACTCTCTCTTCAACAAAATTAGAGATAAGGGCAAAATAGTTTCTGCCGGGTATCAAGAGGGTGGGAGCAAAAGGGAGGAGGTGGGTTGAGTGGTAAGGGAGGGGGTGGGGGCAGGGGGAGAGATGACCCAAGCATTGTATGCACATATGAATAATAAAAAAATTTTTTTTAAATGCTATGACAATGAAGACTCGAGATGCTACCAAATGTCTTGACCTAACTGATAGCACAATACACAATTTTTTCATTACAAATGTTAAATGTACCAAGATGGGCCACATGCTATCATTTAAACTTCAGTAATTTTAAAATTATTGTTATTATACACTAAATTCTCTGAGATGGAAATTTAAAACCAAAAGTTATCTTACATTTGTTAAATACTTGTGAATTAAGCAACACAATTCTAGCACACAGGTATGTTGGGGGTGGCTTGTGGCAGCACTGGGGCTTGAACTCAGGACCACACAGTTGCTAGATAGGTGCTCTACCACTTGAGCTACTCTGGCAGCCCAGCAATACACTTCTAAACAACTCACAAGGCACAGAAAAAAAATCACTTAAAAACTAGAAAATATTTTCAACTTGATAATGAAATCACAACATACCAAAACTTATAGAATGCAGAAAAATAGTGCTTAAAACAATGTGTACATTTTTAAATATTATATTATGTAAAAAGGAAAGGTCTCATATAAATTAGCTAAGATATCACTTTTTTTGGCAGTTTGGGGATTTGAACTCATGGCTTCACACTTGCCAGGCAGGCACTCTACCACTTAAGGCATGCCTCTAGTCCAAGATACCACTTACTTTTTTTATTGTTAATTCATTTATTCGTATGTGCATACATTGTTTGAGCCATCTCTCCTTCCTGCCTCCAGCCTCCCCCCCATTCCCCTGACCCCCCTTGCTTCAAGGCAGACAGAACCTGTTATGCCCTCTTCTCCAATCTTGTTGAAGAGAAAACATAAAAGATAATAAGAAAGACATAGCATTTTTTGCTACCTTGAGATAAAGATAGCTATGCAGAGAGATTCCTAGCATTTCTTCCATGTACATGTGTATTACAACCCAAATTGCTTCATCTCTAGCAGATCTCTTCACTACTTCCCGGTCACCTTCCCATAGTGGCCTTTGCCAGTTTAAGGTTACTTTATTAGCTCCTCTACAGTGGGCACACCAAAAATTTTCAAGTTTTAGGTTTCCTTCCCTTTCCCTATTACTCCTGTGCGTGTTCTCTCCTTAGTGTATAACACATCTCCAATAATATTACTGCAATTGTTTTAGATCTATAATCTGCATATGAGGGAGAACGTATGATTTTTTGGCCTTCTGAGCCTGGATAACATCGCTTAGGATGATGTTCTCCAGTTCCATCCATTTATTTACCTGCAAATGACAAAATTTCATTCTTCTTTGTGGTTGAGTAAATTTCCATTTTATAAATACTACATTTTCTTAATCCATTTGTCAATAGTGGGGCATCTTGACTGTTTTCATAACTTAGCTATTGTGAATAGTGCTACAATAAACATGGGTGTACAGGTGACTTTGGAATAACTTGAGTTGCATTCCATTGGGTATATCCCCAGGAGTGGTATTGCTGGATCATTTGGCAGGTCTATGTTATGTTTTTTAAGAAGCCTCCATATTGTTTTCCAAAGTGGTTGTACTAGTTTACATTCCCACCAACAGTGTTTGAGGGTTCCTTTTTCCCCACATCTTCACCAACACTTGTTGGTGGGGTTCTTGATGATAGCTATTCTAACAGGAGTGAGGTGGAATCTTAGTCGGGTTTTGATTTGCATTTCCTTTATGGCCAGGGAGAGTGAGCATCTTTTCATGTGTTTTTTGGCCATTTGAATTTCTTCCTTTGAAAAAGTTCTGTTTAGTTCAGTTGCCCACTTCTTAATTGGTTCATTTATTGTGGGGGAGTTTTGTTTTTTAAGTTCCCTGTATATTCAGGTTATCAGTCCTTTGTCTGATGTATAGCTGGCAAATATTTTCTCCCATTCTGTGGGTGGTCTCTTCAGTTTAGAGACCATTTCTTTTGTTGTGCAGAAGCTTTTTTAATTTTATGTAGTCCAATTTGTCCATCCTTTCTCTGAGTTGCTGAGCTGCTAGCGTTCTACTCAGGAAGTCCTTGCCTATACCTATTGCTTCCAGAGTATTCCCTGCTCTTTCCTGTACTAACTTCAGAGTTTGGGGTCTGATATTAAGGTCCTTAATCCATTTTAATTGATACTAGTACAGGGTAATAGGCATGGATCTAGTTACAGTTTTCTGCAGGCAGAAATATTTTCCCATCAATATTTGTTGAAGAGGCTGTCTATTCTCCATCATACGTTTTTGGGGCCTTTGTCAAAAATAAGGTGAGCAAAGCAGTGTGGATTCATAGCCGGGTATTCTAGTCTGTCTTCATATATGATTTTGTGCTAATACTATGCTGTTTTTACCACTATGACTCTGTAACACAGTTTGAAGTCAGGTATTGTGATACCTCCAGCATTGCTCTTTTTGCTGAGTAGTGCCTTGGCTATTTAAAGTCTCTTGTGTTTCCAAATGAATTTTAGGGTAGATTTTTCAATCTCTGTGATGAATGTCATTGGGATTTTGATGGGAATTGCACTGAACATATAGATTGCTTTTGGTAGTATAGCCATTTTTACTATGCTGATTCTAGCAGTCTATGAGCATGGGAGATCTTTCCACCTTCTGCAGTCTTCAATCTCTTTCTTCAGAGATTTGTAGTTCTCCAGGTAGAGGTTATTCACATTGTTTGTTAAGTTTACTCTTAGGTATTTGGGGTTTTTTGAGGCTATTATAAATGGCATTGTTTTCATATATTCTTTTTCAATTTCTTGATTGTTGGTATATAGAAAGGTTACTAATTTTTGTAAGTTGATATTGTATCCTGCCACATTGCTGAAGCTGTTTATGATGTCTAGGAGTTTTGGGGTAGAGGTTTTTTTGGGTCTTTGAGGTATATGGTCATGTCATACGCAAATAGGGATACTTTGACGGTTTCTTTGCCTATTTGTATTCCTTTTATTGCTTCTTCTTGCCTTACTGCTCTGGCCAGGAATTCCAGGACTGTGTTGAATAAGAGTGGGGATAGTGTCTTGTCCCTAATTTTAGGGGAAATGGTTTCAGTTTTTCTCCATTAAGTATGATGTTGGCTATACATTTGTCATATATAGCTTTTACAATGTTGAGGTACATTCCTTCTATTCCTAGTTTCTTAGAGCTTTTATCATGAAGTGGTGTAGAATCTTATCAAAGATTTTTCTTCATCTATTGAGATGATCAAGTGGTTTTTGTCTTTGCTTCTATTGATGTGCTGTATTACATTTATAGATTTGTGTATGTTGAACCACCCCTCCATCCCTGGGATGAAGCCGACTTGGTCATGGTGAATGATCTTTCTGACATGTTGTCGGGTTTAGTTTGCCATTATTTCTTGAGGATTTTTGCATAGATGTTCATTAAAAAGATTGGCTGATAGTTCTCCTTTTTGGATGTGTCTTTGTCTGGTTTTTGGATGAGTGTAATACTGGCTTCATAGAATGAGTGAAGCAGTGTTCCTTCCTTTTCTGTTCCATGGAAAAGTTGAAGGACAGTTGATATTAGTTCTTCTTTAAAGGTCTGATAGAATTCAGCAGAGAATCCATCAGGTCCTGGACTTTTCTCTTTTGGGAGACTTTTTTTATTTCTTTTATTCATATGTGCATACAATGTTTTGGGTCATTTCTCCCCCTTTCCCCTCACCCACTCCCTTTCCCTGTCCCCTCCCTCTTGGGAGACTCTTTATTGCTGCTTCAATTTCATTTTGTGCTATAGATCTGTTTAGGTGGTTAATATCCTCTTGGTTCAGTTTTGGATGGTCATAGTATCTAGAAATTTGTCCATTTCTTCAAGATTTTCAAATTTATTGGAATATAGGTTCTCAAAGTAGTCTCTGATGATTCCCTGGGTTTCCTTGGTGTTTGTTGTTATCTACCCTTTTGCATTTCTTTTCCCTCCTCATTTTAGTCAGATTTGCCAGGAGTTTGTCAATCTTGTTTATTTTTTTCAAAGAACCAGCTTATTTTTTTTAATTTTTATTTTATTCATATGTGCATACAATGTTTGGGTCATTTCTCCCCCCTTCCCCTGGCCCCCTCCCTTACTCCCCACCTCCTGCTCCCTCCCTTACCCCCCCCTTACATCTCGCTACCTGCCAGAAACTATTTTGCCCTTATCTCTAATTTTGTTGAAGAGAGAACACAAGCAATAACAGGAAGGACCAAGGGTTTTTGCTAGTTGAGATAAGGACAGCTATACAGGGAGTTGACTCACATTAATTTCCTGTGCATGTGTGCTACCTTCTAAGTTAATTCTTCTTGAACTAACCTTTTCTCTAGTTTCTGGTCCCCTTCTCCCATTGGCCTCAGTTGCTTTAAAGTATCTGCTTTAGTTTCTCTGCGTTGAGGACAACAAATGCTATCTAGTTTTTTAGGTGTCTCACCTAGCCTCATACCTCCCTTGTGTACTCTCACTTTATCATGTAGTCAAAGTCCAATCCCCTTGTTGTGTTTGCCCTTGATCTAATGTCTGCATATGAGGGAGAACATATGATTTTTGGTCTTTTGGGCCAGGCTAACCTCACTCAGAATGATGTTCTCCAATTCCATCCATTTACCTGTGAATGATGTATTTCATGCTTCATGGCTGCGTAAAATTCTATTGTGTATAAATACCATATTTTCTCAATCCATTCGTCAGTGGTGGGGCATCTTGGCTGTTTCCATAACTTGACTATTGTGAATAGTGCTGCAATAAACGTGGGTGTGCAGGTGCCTCTGGAGTAACCTGTATCACATTCTTTTGAGTATATCCCCAAGAGTGGTATTGCTGGATCATATGGTAGATCAATGTTTAGATTTTTAAGTAGCCTCCAAATTTTTTTCCAGAGTAGTTGTACTAGTTTAAAGAACCAGCTTTTTGTTTCATTGATTCTTTCTATGGTTTTTGTTTGTTTATTTTTATTTCATTAATTTTGGCCCTTATTAACAAGCCCTCTGCTTGTTTTGGGATTTGTTTGTTCTTGTTTTCCTGGGAGATTTAGATGTAGCATTAGGTAATTTATTTGAAATATTTCTGTCCTTTTAATATATGCACTCATGGCTATAACTTTCCTCTTAGAACTGCCTTTGCTGTGTCCCATAGGTTCTGGCAGACCATGTTTTCACTTTCATTAACTTCCAGGAACCTTTTAATTTCCTCTTTTATTTCATCTATGACCCACTGATCATTGCACAATGTGTTATTCAGCTTCCAATTGTTTGTGTATTATCTTCTGTTGTTTTTGTTGTTGGTTCACATAGAACGCATGCAGAGGATTATTTCTATTTTCTTATATTTGCTGAGGCTTTCTTTGTGTCCTAAGAGATGATCAATTTTGAAGAAAGCTCCATAGGCTGCTGAGAAGAATGTATATTGTGAGGATGTTGGATGAAATATTCTGTAGACATCAGCTAGGTCCATTTGTTCTATGGTGTAATTTAGTTCTAGAATTTCTTTCTTGATTTTTTGTTTGGATGACTTATCTATTGGTGATAGAAGGGTATTAAAATCTCCCACTACCACTGTACTGGAGCCTATATGTGCTTTTAAGTCCTTTAGAGTACGTTTGATGAAATTGGGTGCACTGACATTGGGTGCATATAGGTTGATAACTGTTATGTCCTTTTGGTGTATTTTCCCTTTTATTAGTACAAAATGTCCCTGTTTATCTCATTTGATCAAAGAAAGTTTGAAGTCTACTCTGTCTGATGTAAGTATTGCTACTGCTGCCTGTTTTCAGGGGTCATTGGTTTGGTAAATCTTCCAGCCTTTCACCTTAAGCCAGTGGTTTTTTTGTGGTTTTTTTTTTTTTTTTCTGTAGATGAGATGGGTCTCCTGTAAACATCAGACTGTTGGATCTTCCTTTTTAATCCAGTTTGCCAAATAATGTCTTTTGATGTGGAAGTTGAGTCTGTTGACATTCAGTGTTAGCATTGATAGGTATGTGGTTATTCCTGCCATTTAGTTGCTTTTGTTGTTTAAGGGTTTGATTGTGTGAAGCTGAATCAGTGTTACTCTCTGATTACTTGTCTTTTCTTCTCCTGTGGTTTGGTATTGCCTGTCCTCTCATGGTTTTGTTTGCTTTCATCTTCTGTGTGCAGAGTTCCTTGGAGAATCTTTTGTAGTGGTGTCTTGGTGGTCATATATTGTTTCGGTTTCTGCTTATTGTGGAAAATTTTTATGGTTCTGTCTATTTTGAATGATTGTTTTGCTGGGTAAAGTATCCTAGAGTTGACGTTATTTTCACTCAGTGCCCAAAATACCTCACTCCATGCCCTTCTTGCTTTTAAGGTTTCCATTGAGAAATCTGCTATGATTTTGATTGGTTTACCTTTATATGTTATTTGTTTTGTTTTTGTTTTTGTTTTTGTTTTTGTTTTTGTTTTTGCAGAGGTTGAAAAGATTTTATTTGTAGAGAATTTAGTTGGAGAAAAGAGAAGAGAAAGACTGCATATTGGGGAATGCAGGGGGACCTATAAACTGGTGATCCCTGTATGTTATTCATTTTCTCTTTCTTAAAGCCTTCAGTATTCGTTCTCTAGTGTCTGTGCTTGTTGTTTTAATGATAATATGCCATAGGGAGGTTCTATTTTGGTCAAGTCTGTTTGGTGTCCTGGAGGTTTCCTGTACCTGAATGGTCAAAACTTTCTTGAGATTTGGGAAATTTTCTGTTATTATTTTATTGAATACAAATCCCTTTTGCTTGGACCTCTTCTCCTTCTTCAATACCCATGATTCTCAGGTTTGGTCTTTTTATGGAGGTGGCAAGTTCTTGCATATTCTTTTCAGAGCTCTTGAGTTGTTTGACTAACATTTCTTCCATTTTTTTTTTAAATTTCTCTTTTATCTTCAAGTTCTGAAATTCTGTCTCCCACTTGTTCTAGTCTGCTGAAGTCTTCCACTGTGCTTTGTGTTTCTGTCTGATTCTCTTTTCTAAGATTTTTCCATATATTGGGTCACTTCCTCGTTAATATTTTTTATTTTCATCTTTAATTCTTTTATCTCTATTTATAGTGTTCTTTGTTTCACTTCAGTGTTTATTTATGGCTCCTCTGAGTTCATTTATTTGTTTCTGTGTCTTCTCATATTCTTTATTTTTGGTGTCTTGAAATTTCTTGAGTGCATCTTGTACATTTTGGTAACCACATATAGTAACTTCTCCATGAAATTCTCAGTGATTTCTTGAAAGATTTCTTCCTGAGGTGTTTTTATGGGCATCACTGGGTTCCTTAGTGTCATTTATCATTGTTTTCTTGGGGTCTTGAACTGGGTATCCATTTTCTTCATTTACTTCTGAATCCTGTATTAAATTATTTTTTTTGAGGAGAGTGGTTTCCATCCCTTTTTCTTCTTCCCAATGCTCTGCTTGGTACTGTGCAACTATGTTCTTGGTAGGCTAGTTGGTGGTTTTAGTCCCTGTTTTCTTTCCTTTGCTTTAATTTTTGTGTTGTGGCTTCTTGGTTGTTAGCTAGGTTGGTGTGCTATTTCTGTCCCTGGTCTGGTGTTGTAATTTTGCACTAGCTAATTTACAGTGTCAATACCCAACCAGTTGTTTATATATTATATAAAAGACTCTTTTGTGGTAATATCTATAAACAATGGGAGATGTGGGGGCTAAGGTTTGTTAGCTATAGAAATTTGGGGAATTGGTTAGGGTGGCACTAAAAGGGAAGGTAGGAAGTGAGGTGGAGGGGAAGCAATGTGGGTGCTGCTGGGTTTTGTGGTCCTTGTGTGTGTTTGGGCATATTGCTGTTGTTGCAGTGTAGGGTGCTTGTGTCAGAGATTGCAGGGGTTTGGGGTCATATAAAGTTGGTATAGTAGGTTGGTCAGTAGGTGGTGAGTTTGTAGGAGGGAGGGGTAGTCTGGTGGCAGGTTGGGGGAGAATGGGAGAGAAAGGTGAGGGCAAGGGGAGAGAGTGGATGAGAAGGGGCAGAAAGAGTAGTTGGGAAGGTGAGCAATGGATTTTAGTACAGGAAATGGAGGGAGAGTTAAGGGGGTGAGAGCAGGGATGAGAAGATGGTGATGATAAAATTGATAGTACAGAAAAAAAAGAAAATAGGAGTAAAAATAAAAAGCCCACAATAATAAAACAAACAAACAAAAAAATGCCAGGTTCAGGAATAATAGAATTTCAGTCTTAGTTTAAGTTCTGGAGTTACTCCTCTGGCATCCAGTCCTGGTATTGGAGTATAAGCAGAAGCTCTGATATGGTCTTACCAGGTGATTAGCTTGTGAGTAGTATTTTGTTCTACTGTCTACAAGTTCAATTGAAATTGTGAGGTGTGGTAGATTTGCCAGATCATGCATGGTGGTCAGAACTATTGTTTTCCTCAGCTGATAGCTGTGTTATCCTTTGGCTGCAGCTGTTTGGTCAGTTCCTCCCCCAACAACGTGGGGCAGTTCAATTTTGAATCCTACCCTCTGGTTCAGGAGATCAGCTCTGCAATCCAATACCTGCCCTGCTTTGGAGGTGGCTTATCACTGTGCTTGTTTACTGGGAGTTCAGCTCTGGAAGTTTAGTTCTTTGCCCCTCCCCCTTTCTCTGTGGCACCCCCTCCACTGTCTGTGTTTGATTAGTTTGCTGTTTGTTTTTCAGTTCTGTGGGGCAGTCTGGTTTTGGATGCTGCTCTCTGGCTCAGGTGATCAGCTCTGTGAATCACTACCTGCCTGCTTTGGGGACTGGCTTATTGCCCACCCACTCTCAGTCTTCACTGCCTTTCCTGTGTTTGTTTACTGATAGTTTGGCACTGAGATTAGCTCCTTGCTCCTCCCTCTTTCTCTGGTACAGTTTCAGCATTCTACTCCTCTGCTGTCCATGTTTGATTACAGTTTGCTCTTTGTTATTCAGTTTTGTTGGGGGGGAATCAGTCTGCCCAGGAGCTGTACTGGTTTATGTTCCCATGGGTGGATTGGGGATTCCTGCATGGTGCATGGCGCTCACATGTTTGTTTTGTCAATTGATGTGCAGGCGGGTTTGCAGCTGGTGGCAGTGGTAAGAAAGGTGCCAAATTTTCTCAGTGTAATGTGGTGTGGGATGTTTTCCATGGGTTAAGGGTTCAGGATGTCAAGAGTTTGATTCTCATTGATGCTTTATTTCTGCTTGATCAAGGAAGGAGAAGAGAAGGAAAGAAAAAAGAAAAAGAAAAAGAATCACCATGGGGGAACTTGCTGGCTGTGTTGCAGATCACAACTGTTCAAGATACCACTTTTAAACACCAAAAATAATAATAACAAATCTAAACCCAAAGCAGATAGAAGAAAGAAAATAATAAAGATAGGGAAAGAGGCAGTTGTTGGCAGCAGTGAAAAACTACTTTGGAAAACAGTTTTATAGTTTCTTATAAAGTTAAAAATATCATGTGGTCCAGCAAGTCCATATCTTATTTACTCAAGAAAATGAAAATATGTCTACACAAAGACTTATCTAAGAACTTCCAAATATGCTACATCCATAACAGCTGGTAATTCGAAACAATCCAAATTACCATAAACAAATGATTTGGGGTTCATCTACTATTCATTGACAAAAAGAAAAATAAAATGGAATGAACTAATGATGCTTGCCACAACTTGGATGAATCTTGAAAATCTTATGCTGAGTGCTATGAACTGAATATTTATTCCTTCCACCCACCCCTACTCAAACCTGTATGTTGAAATGCTAATCTCTAAGGTGATGATATTAGGATGTAAGGGTCTTTAAGAGGTTATGGGATTATTGTCTCTTAAAGTACTAGAACTTGTTTGTCCCCTCTACCATGTGAAGACACAGCAAATAGATGGCAGTCCAGAAACCAGGAAGAGGGCCCTTACTAGACATCTGATATACCAGTGCCTTGATCTTGAACTTTCTAGCCTCCAGAAATAAATTTCAGTTGTTTATAAGACACTCCATTTATGATATCTTGTTATAGGAACCTGAACAGACTAAGATAAAACACTGAGCAAAACAGGGGTTTCTGTATGAGTCTAAATATATTTAAATTCTAAAATAGGCAAAATTAATTGATACTGGCATTAGATAAGTCAGTTTTTTTCTAAGGCTGGGGATAAAAGGGTTACTCCAAAGGTATATACAGAAATTGGGGGGATGGGGAATGAAGGATTCTATACCTTGATTATGGTTACACAAGTATATACATTTGTCAAAAGTGATAGAGCTGTACCTTAAAATGGATGTATTTTAATTATCCCTCAATATGATTTATTAAAAAGTACTTAAAATTATTTAATCATATGTATGCTCTTATATAGTGTAATAAATACTGTGCTTCACATACCTACGGCAAGTCCTAATTTTTAAGTGAAGACAATAAATGTATTGAAGTGTGAATAATTATTAAATATACATTTCTAGGGTGAATAAAGAGAAGGGACCAAGATGACCTCCAATGGAAACAAAAGGCTCTTTCCATGGTACCACACAGAAACCCCTGTTTTGCCTCCCCTAGATACTTGACACTCATTCCAGTACTAGAAGGCTGAAAAAGAGCAGTAGGGGACAAACTCAGGGTTGAGAGGTTGAAACTGAGGTGGAATGATTGAAAGAAGAGGTGCAAAATGACACATTTATATCACAAAAATATAGTATAATATATTCTTCAATCCCAATTACAATCTACAAACATGTTGAAGTCTCCATCAATTGAGGAAATATTTGAGAGAACATTAAAGTTTATGTAAAAGGATGAGTATTCAAAAAAGAAATTTAAGACACTACAGAAGTAATAAGGTTATTAACAAACTATCTCAAAGCACCTGCCTTTTGCGTGTTTAGGCATAAACTGGAAAATACATCATGAAGTAAAGTAAGGAGAGCACTTTTGCAGCTTCTTAGCATATAGAGCAAACACCTACTCCCTCCACACCCTTCCAAGAGAGCTAGAAAGCAAAGCACCTTACAGATACTAGCTACATACTTTCCTGCCTGCCTGAGCCTGTGTTTTTTCTCAAAAAAAAAAAAAAAAAAACCCTGAACACAGGCAGTTTATTTTGTAATTAATCCCTGAGAATAGGAGTTGGAGTCTTAGAAAAGGGACTTGTGGAAATCACAAAAATCAATTCAAAGTGTATTATCTGAGTGATTACTACCACAGGTACTGAAGTTAATCCCACTGAGATACTTTGAAGTGTTATGTAGAATGCACCTGAGAATCTTCAGCCACAAGATGTATGTATCTACCAGCTTTAACCGCCATGGGTTAAGGTCAGCCCCAGCTATGCAATGATTCTCAACCTTGACTGCTCATCAGAATCACCTGGGGAGATTTTAAAACCTTAATTCAGTCTGCAAAGCAAACCAATTAAGTCCAAATATCTGCAGGTGGGACCCAAGAATCTATATTTTTAATTATCCCCAGATAATGACAATGTTTAGTCATTGTTGAGAGCCATGGCTCTGGAGGATAATGCCCTTCACTTCCACACTGAGGGTGGGTGGGAAGAAAGGGTTCCTCTTGGGTTCCCCACAACATTAGGAAGCCCTAGGCCATGAAGAGAAAAAGTGTCAATGTGTAGTCAAATTACACCTATAAAAGGTGAGCAGAGAGGCAGGACATGCAAGAAGTTTGCCCAGATATGCAGCTCTCCACCTACTTCTAATGCGAAGTGTAACAGAAGTTGGATTGAGAAAGAAGGTAAGATCCATTCATTGCTCCTAAGGAAGGCAAAGCCCTTTGTTGATCCTGATCACTCTGAGAGACCTATTAGTCATACGCATTGCATATAGTTAGTGCTACATAAATGTTTGTTCAATTGAGCCAAAGCATTCTCAAGGGCATACACAGTATGTCCTAAAGACAGGAAGCAACATATCTTCCTAAATGCCCGACAGCAACAATTTGTGGCATTAATGATATATGTAGTATATATGTAGTATATGTGTAGTATATATGTAGTGTACACATGTATATATATGTGTGTATATATATGAGATACTACATATATTTTAAATGACACGTGTGTTGGCTCTTGATACCTCATTTACTTTATAAGAAAACTGTAATTTTAAATATGGATCCCTCGCAAAATTACATGGATACTTTTTAATAGGAGAAAAAAATTTAGATTTTGTTTGAATCAGAATCTGCTACAAATAATTTTTATCTCAAAGCAGCTCTTCAGGGATAAAATTCAACACACACACATATATGGGATACTATATATATAATTATGTATTATATATCATAATCCCAAACATTTCAATATTTTAAATGTACTGGATCAAAATAAAAGAAAACATATTTCAGTGATAGTTTATGGAAAGGCTTCAACATAGTATCTGCAGAATCAGACTCTGCAAAGACTAAGAGGTTTTCCTATTGCCTTAGGGAGGAGGAGGAGTCCCTGACCTCTCTTTATTTCTAGAATAAATATCACTAGCATCTTTATGGACACAAAGGGGAGATCAAAGAACTTTGTTTCAGTATCTCTGCTGTATTGTGTGACTTTTGAGGTATCTATTAATTTTCTGTGTGTTTCTGTTTTATGGTTTAGTTTTTTGTCATTTCTGTTTGCTGTACTAGGGTTTGAACACAGGGCCTTGTGTTTGATAGGCAGGTGCTCTTGTGCCTTATTTTTGTATCTTTAGATCAAAGCACTAGACACAAACTTCAGCAAGTTACTAATCTCTGAAAAATTCTATCCAAGGCTATTTTATGTTAAATTTCCTTTAAATGTGCTTATTAATGGAAAACTTACTGCTGCTCTTAATTATTGTCTCAACTAATGACCTCTTCTTAAAATGCTGGTAGGGTGTCAGAGAGTGTGGCAAAATGGTCGCATATTATATGCATGGATTTTAAATTTATGGCCCATTGAGATTCCATAGACTTTGTAGTCTGTACCAAATCTCATCCAGGTTTCATATACTTTTTCACTAATTAGTCTGAAAGCTACCTGAGTATGGAGCTGGGTCTTCAACACCTTTATTATTCTATCTAATACACAGAAACTCTTCTGTGCAATGGAGAGATTTAATAATAACTATTAAATTGAATAGGATTGAAAATGACTTTCCCAAAACATGCAGCAAGTTAATGGAAAAAAAAACATTCAAAATAATAAGTTCACCAAGTTTTCTTCCTTCACCACCACTCAATTCTACAGTCCATTAACACATTTATTGAATAATGCTAGATTCTGGGCATCAAAAAGATGTATACTGTACCAGCAGAATTTTCATTGTAAAAGGTGTGAAAGCAACATAACAAATATGGCATTAAAATTATAACCATCAATATTTTTAATATGTCTTGAATTGAATGAAAAGAAGACTACATGTTGAATGATGTGTAATGAACACATTTAAAAGGAAATAATTACATTGACCATAATTACTATGAAACTTCAACTGTTCTGAGGGTCATAGCTCTCAGCAAGATAAAAAGAGAGAAGGTTGAGTCTATTTATATTCTAGTGATCTATGACGACCAACTATTGGAGATCAGCCAGGAGAGAACTCAACTTAACTTCAAAACTGCACGTGCTCTATTTTTCACCATAATTACAGTTCTCCTTTATTTTACTCTCATTCAAAAAGAAATGAGTGTTGCTTATCTTACTTTTATTATTGATGCTTTCTTTTTTCTTCTCTTTTTTTGTTTTTGTTTTAATCTCCCATGCAAGCAGGCAACAAATGTATAATCTTGACTCTCACCCTTGTGATACAGCTCATGATAACCATCAAGTTTAGAAAAGATGTCTGCAAAGGAAATGGTTCACTGGGCCATAGAATATGTGTTTAATAAGTAATTGAATTTTCTCACTTAAGCTGTAAATCAATTTGTCAGCTTTATTACAACTAACTCTCGCTGTGTAAACAAACTCACCAACTTTGTAATAATTAATTCACCACAATCTTTTTACCTAAGAAATTTGTGTGGAATTTTATCCCTGTGCAGAGCTACATGGGATAAAAGTTATCTGTAGCAGATTCTGATTCAAACAAAATCTAAAAGTTTTATTCTACTATTAAAAAGGAGACTCAGTTTTATGATGAAGTCCATATTTAAAATTGTATTGTTATTATAAAGTAAACAAAGTCATCAAAAGCCATGACTTTATTAAGAATGTTTTACCTTAGAATCTTCAAATTGTCAAATTTGCCATCACATTTGACTTTCACAATCATATTGTGAACTAAGTATGACCATCCCAATTTTATGATTGTAGAAACTGGAATAGAAAGAAGTCAGTAACATGCTAAGGTTTGTTCAACTTTCAAGTTAGGGGTTACTAAGTAAGTCCTCCCTGTTCAGGATCTCAGTCTGAAACTCCAGAATCCAGAGACTTAGTGTTGTACATTAAACATCAAGACCCTGCTATCCTGACCATCCCTCCCCAATTTCTCATCTCTCATTGTGGGTCTTCCTCTTCATCCCCTTTGCCTAATTCCTTCCTCAGACCACCAAGCAAAATGGAAGGAAATGATGTAAAATGGCATAATCATTCCCCATTCTCTGACTTTTATTCACTCAATGAATACTTACTGAGCATCTACTGTATTAGGCCCATTTCTAGGGGCTGCTGAGAGAGCTGCTAACATCAGAGACAAAATTCTCCTAACCCTGCCAAAAATAATATTTTATCTTTGCTTCGCTATAAGATTTTCCTTCTTCAATTGTAAATTTCTCGTCCTTCCCAAAGTATAGTTGAAATAAAGATATAGACCATGATTATATATTGGTGTGTTTCTCTTGCAGATTCATAATAATCATTAATTTGTCTCTTTTTTCATTTTTGTTTTTCATGGGAAGGTGACAGGGAGTAGTTCCTGTTTTGCTACCTTTCTTCCTTCCTGGTTTAAGTTTCCTGGTTATTGTGTTAGCTCCTTGGAAGGTAAATCCTGAAACCTACTTCACACTGAGATTAAAAAATAAAAATGGGGCTCTCCTTCCAGTGTTAGTGCGGCCCTGTTGCGAGCATGCAACCAGACTCTGGAGTCTGTTGTTCTTCCCCAGGGCTTAGAATCTTGATCCAATAATAAGAGGATACAAAGGCATACACTATTTATCATGGTATCAGACTCTTCCTCTTCAGGATAAATCCCAGAGTTCCTGTTTCCTAAGATCTTTTGATTTCTTACAATTTCCAAGCCTAGTTTTTTAGCTTCCAGTAAATTCTTTTAGCTTTCCTAGCATAACTACCACCAACCTTTCCAAAAAAAAACCCTTTCCTTTCATACTATTTTCAGATATCTGTAACCAAAGAGCACCAAGGAATACACTAGCCAAACTAGACTGATCTCTACTGTTACTTATGTACCCCATTAGAAAGATTCAAGTTTTTTGTATGCGTCTCCTAGTGTGGAAATATTGCCCTATAGCCACTTTACATTGCCTTTGATTATTTAGCAGGTGAGATTTCCACCAGTTAAAATTACTTTTCCTCTACTTTTTGCTATTTTCTAACTACGGTCTCCAAAATAGGCATTCTCCATCCTCTCATTAACAATTCCCAGTTAACAGAAAGATTCCCTCTCTTGACATTGTAACCTCTGGGCTTTACTGATGCTGCCTTTAGCATGCATCAGTAATGTAACCCAGGGTCCCTGATTTGCTCATCTGTTTTCATTTTGTGGCATACAAACTTTACATGTCCAGCCACTGCCAAGCAGAAACATGGATAAGCAATTATCTGTTAAATCGATATTTCCCAGACGCTCGTCATTTAACGTTTTTATTAACCCTTAGAAAGACACCATTATTCAATCTTCACATGAAATGACTATTCAGTAGGAAATGTAGCTACTATATCCACACAATCATCATTTAAAAGTAAAGAGCCACAAAAGTCCCCTTTTAATATTTCTGTATAAATATGAAATGATTTAAGTCATTTATGGAGCAAAAAGCTACTCTAAAATCTGATATTTAAAAGGAATGATTAAAGGTAAAACTAATCACCCTAACCAAAAGGAAATGCTATGGAAATTATATTAGTGTCCAAATAAAATCCTTAACTTACTCTATATAGGAAGAGAACATAAATATTTGATGGGGAAAAAAATCAATCTTCCCTCTCTTGTCTCTTTTCAATAGCACATTTAAACCCTTCATCTTCCTCATAATTTCATGCAAAAAATACATTCAAAAATTTTGCTAATCTAAAGAACAAAAGTAAATTTTAAATCTTGATTCTAAAAGCCATTCAAGTTATCTTCTCTTTCGTCACTGCACATTTAAGCTACAATTATTAAAGTATTATACCAGCTCCTAGCACAATCCAAGGCACCAGGAGAAAATAGATGTTTGTCAGTCAACTCATTCCAGCCCAAACTTGCACAAAACAAAATGCTACCAGAGGCAGGGACTCTCCATAGCAGCTTCTACAATCATATTCTTCATTTTATTTCCTCCTCCCCATCCTTTAACTCTGCTTTTTGTAGCCCTACTACTCACAGGAGGCTCTCCTAGGCCAATAACCATGATTTCTAGTCCAGTATGACCTTACCTGTAACCTGCTAGGGGTCATGATTGGAGTAACCTGAAGTAGAAGGCAACATAAACCAAGGCAAGGCCAAGTTATAGCACTGACCAAAAAGGACATGATAAGGGTTAAAGATTAAACTTCAAAGCTGAGGAAAAATCTCAAGAGTAAGTAATGCATAGTAATGCTCAGAATTCTCTAATACTATACTGATGGTATGTAAAGCAATTTTGTTCCTACTAGAAAAGTTAAAAGACAAAACTGTAAAAAAGAAAATACATATAGCTATAATAAATTTACAATAAAAACAAATTATAAAGACAATTGTAAATTTTTTAATCAAGACCATAAAAAGTGGGGGAGAGGGAAAAAGGAAGTGAAGTGTAGTTTGTGTGTGTGATTAAATAGAAGTTGTTATCAGCTTAAAGTAGCATATTATAATGGCAGAATATTCTATAGAAGCCTCATGGTAACCACAAAGCAAAAACTTATAAGTGCATAAAATATAATAAAAAAGGATTTGAAGTATACCATCACAGATAATCTTCAAACAAAAAAGGAAGAGCAAAAGAGAGGAGTAAAGAAATAAAATATCTATAAAACAATAAAAAAGTACAAGTACCTTGAATGTCAATGGATTATATTTTTTAATAAAATGATATCAAACAGCTGAGTGGATTAAAAATAAGAGCTAACCACTCATTTTGCTAGTAAGGACACATACTAAAAGTGAAGGGATAGAAAATGATAATCCACTCAAATGAAAAATGAAAGAGAGCACAGGAAGTTATACTTATATCAGACAAAAATAGACTTTAAGTTAAAAAAACTAAAAAGTGACAAAAATCACTACATAATGATGAAAAGATAAATTCACCAAGAAGATATAATAATTATAAATAGATATGCACCCAACACCAGAGCATCTAAATACACAAGCATTACTATGTGATCCGAAGGAAGAGATAACTACAATACTGTAATAGCAGGGGACCTCAATACCATACTTTCAACAGTGGACAGATCATCTAAACAGGAAATCAATTATGAAAAATTGGACTTGAATTACACTTTAACTCAAATGCATCTAACTGACACATACAGAACATTCTATCCAACAGTAGCCTCACACTTCTCAAGTACACAAGAAACATTTTCCAGAATGTATCACGTTAAACCACAAAACAACCCCTAACAAATTTAAGATGATTGAAATCTTGGAAAATACACACACATGTAGAAATTAAACAATATACTCCTATAACAAACCAGAGGGTCACCAAAAGCAAAAACATAGAAATCAAAAAATACCTTGCTACAAATAAAAATAGAAACACAACATACCAAAAGTTATGGGATGTAGCAAAAATAGTCCTAAGAGGGAAATTCATAGTGATAAATGCCTGTATCAAATATACTTTTTTTTTGGAAAAAATAAAACTGACAAACCCATAGCTAACCTAAAAAAATAGAAGAATCAAATAAAATTATAAATGAAAAATGAGACTTTACAATTGATGTCAGCAAACAAACAAAGGTTCATAAGAAACTACAATGAGCACATACACCAGCAAACTGGATAACCTAGAAGAAAGGGGTAAATTCTAGGCATGGGCAACCTACTGCGACTGAATCATGAAGAAAAGGAAAAATATGAACCAATCAATAATGAGCAAGGTGATTTAATCAATAATAAAAATCATTCTATCAAAGACAAGCCTACAATTACAAGGCTTTACTGATGATTTCTACCAAACATTAAAGATCTAATACTGCTAATGCCAGTCCTTCTCAACTTAAAAAAAAAAAAAAAAACCTGAAATGGAGCAAATACTTCCACTCATTTTATAAGACTAGTATTTCCCTGATACCAAAGCCAGATAAAGACACTTTGAGAAAATTAGAAACTGATATTCTTGATGAACACAAATACTAAAGTTCTCAACAAAATATAAGCAAACTGAATTCAAGAATGTATTAAAAGAATCATTAACCATAACCAAGTGAGACTTATCCCCTGGATGCAAAGATTATACAACAAACACAGGTCAACAAATGTAACACCCTATGATAATGAAATAAAGGATAAAGCCATATGATCATCTCAATGCATGCAGAAAAAATCACTTGAAAAAATTCAGTACCCTTTCAGATTAAAAAACAACCTCTCAACAGACTAAATATGGACAGCAACATCTGTCTCAATGGTGAAAAGTTAGATGCTTTTCCTCTAAGACCAGGGACAGGATAAGACAAGGATGCCCACTCTTACCACTTCACTCAACATACTATTCGAAGTCTTTGTCATGACAATTAAATGAAAAAAGATATAAAAGATCTCCAAATAGGAAAGGAAGAAGTGAAATTGTCACTGCTATCAAATGACATGGTTTTACATAGGATATACCCTAAATACACTCCCCAAAACTCTTTGAGACAATAAACAAATTCAGTTCAATAAAGCTGCAAGACACAGAAACAACACAAAAAAATAGCATTCTAAATATTAATACTAATCCTAAAAGAAAATTAAGAAAACTTTCCCATTTATAATAGCAACAAAAAGATTAAATACTTGGGTATAAATTTAAACAAGGAATAAAAGACCTATATAATGAAACTATAAAATACTGATGAAGAAAACACAAATAAATGGAAAGATTTCTCAGTTCATGAACTGGAAGAATTACTATTGTAAAAATACCCATACTACCCAGTGCAGTCCTTCTCAAAATTGCTATGTAATTTTTCAGATACAGTAAAAATTTACTTAAATTTTTAAGGAACCACAAACAACTCTGAATAATCATGAGCAAAAAAAAGCAAAGCTGAGGGCATCCCACTACCTGATTACAAAATGTACTACAAAGTAGTTATAATTAAAGCAATGTGGTACTGACATAAATCAGACACATCAACCAATGGAACAGGATAGAAAACTCAGAAATAAACCCAAGCATCTAATCACAATTGATCTTTGACAGAGGTTCTCAGAACACACATGAGGAAAGGACAATCTCTTCAGCAAAAGCACAATAGACAAATGGGATTACACAAAATTTAAAAGACTGCCCAGAAAAAAAATTAAAATGAAAAGACAACCCACAGAATGACAGAAAATATCTGCAAACCATATATCTGATAAGGGGTTAACATTCTAAATATTTAAGAAATTCAACTTAATAGGGATTAAAAAAATCCAATTTAAAAATTGGCCAAGGAATTAAACAAATATTTCTCAAAAGAGGACATATAGGTCCAATGTGATGGTTGAGACCACAGGAAGTGGTTTGAGGCCAGTTCAGGCAGAAAGTTAGTGAGAACCCCAACTCAACCAACAAGCCAGGCATAGTGTACATGCCTATTATTCCAGCTATGCAGGAGGGGTAGGTATGAGACTGGCGCCTGAACAAAACCATGAGACTATCTGAAAAATAACTAGAAGCAAAAAAGGAATGGGGGCATGGCTCAAGTGGTAGGGTACCTACCTGCTTAGCAATTGTGAGGCCATGAGTTCAAACCCCAGCATCACTACACACGAAAAATATATAGAAATAGCAACTAGGTATATGAAAACATACTCAGCATTACTAATCAGAGAAATGCAAATTAAAACCACTCATATCTATTAGAAAGGGTTTTTTTTCTTTTATTATTCATATGTGCATACAAGGCTTGGTTCATTTCTCCCCCTGCCCCCACCCCCTCCCCTACCACCCACTCCGCACGCTCCCTCTCCCCCCACTCAATACCCAGCAGAAACTATTTTGCCCTTATTTCCAATTTTGTTGTAGAGAGAGTACAAGCAACAATAGGAAGGAACAAGGGTTTTTGCTGGTTGAGATAAGGATAGCTATACAGGGCATTGACTCACATTGATTTCCTGTGCATGGGTGTTACCTTCTAGGTTAATTCTTTTTGATCTAACCTTTTCTCTAGTTCCTGGTCCCCTTTTCCTATTGGCCTCAGTTGCTTTAAGGTATCTGCTTTAGTTTCTATGCGTTAAGGGCAACAAATGCTAGCTAGTTTTTTAGGTGTCTTACCTATCCTCACCCCTCCCTTGTGTGCTCTCGCTTTTATCATGTGCTCATAGTCCAATTCCCTTGTTGTGCTTGCCCTTGATCTAATGTCCACATATGAGGGAGAACATATGATTTTTGGTTTTTTGAGCCAGGCTAACATCACTCAGAATGATGTTCTCCAATTCCATCCATTTACCAGCGAATGATAACATTTCGTTCTTCTTCATGGCTGCATAAAATTCCATTGTGTATAGATACCACATTTTCTTAATCCATTCGTCAGTGGTGGGGCATCTTGGCTGTTTCCATAACTTGGCTATTGTGAATAGTGCCACAATAAACATGGGTGTGCAGGTGCCTCTGGAGTAACCTGTGTCACAGTCTTTTGGGTATATCCCCAAGAGTGGTATTGCTGGATCAAATGGTAGATCGATGTCTAGCTTTTTAAGTAGCCTCCAAATTTTTTTCCAGAGTGGTTGTACTAGTTTACATTCCCACAAACAGTGTAAGAGGGTTCCTTTTTCCCTGCATCCTCGCCAACACCTGTTGTTGGTGGTGTTGCTGATGATGGCTATTCTAACAGGGGTGAGGTGGAATCTTAGTGTGGTTTTAATTTGCATTTCCTTTATTGCTTGAGATGGTGAGCATTTTTTCATGTGTTTTCTGGCCATTTGAATTTCTTCTTTTGAGAAAGTTCTGTTTAGTTCACTTGCCCATTTCTTTATTGGTTCATTAGTTTTGGGAGAATTTAGTTTTTTAAGTTCCCTATATATTCTGGTTATCAGTCCTTTGTCTGATGTATAGTTGGCAAATATTCTCTCCCACTCTGTGGGTGTTCTCTTCAGTTTAGAGACCATTTCTTTTGATGAACAGAAGCTTTTTAGCTTTATGAGGTCCCATTTATCTATGCTATCTCTTAGTTGCTGTGCTGCTGGGGTTTCATTGAGAAAGTTCTTACCTATACCTACTAACTCCAGAGTATTTCCTACTCTTTCTTGTATCAACTTAAGAGTTTGGGGTCTGATATTAAGATCCTTGATCCATTTTGAGTTAATCTTGGTATAGGGTGATATACATGGATCTAGTTTCAATTTTTTGCAGACTGCTAACCAGTTTTCCCAGCAGTTTTTGTTGAAGAGGCTGCTATTTCTCCATCGTATATTTTTAGCTCCTTTGTCAAAGATAAGTTGCTTATAGTTGTGTGGCTTCATATCTGGATCCTCTATTCTGTTCCACTGGTCTTCATGTCTGTTTTTGTGCCAGTACCATGCTGTTTTTATTGTTATTGCTTTGTAATGTAGTTTGAAGTCAGGTATTGTGATACCTCCTGCATTGTTCTTTTGACTGAGTATTGCCTTGGCTATTCGTGGCCTCTTGTGTTTCCACATAAATTTAACAGTAGATTTTTCAATCTCTTTAATGAATGTCATTGGAATTTTGATGGGAATTGCATTAAACATGTAGATTACTTTGGGGAGTATCGACATTTTTACTATGTTGATTCTACCAATCCATGAGCATGGGAGATCTCTCCACTTTCTATAGTCTTCCTCAATCTCTTTCTTCAGAAGTGTATAGTTTTCCTTGTAGAGGTCTTTCACATCTTTTGTTAGGTTTACACCTAGGTATTTGATTTTTTGTGAGGCTATTGTAAATGGAATTGTTTTCATACATTCTTTTTCCGTTTGCTCATTGTTAGTATATAGAAATGCTAATGATTTTTCTATGTTATTTTATATCCTGCTACCTTGCTATAGCTATTGATGATGTCTAGAAGCTTCTGAGTAGAGTTTTTTGGGTCTTTAAGGTATAGGATCATGTCATCTGCAAATAGGGATATTTTGACAGTTTCTTTACCTATTTGTATTCCTCTTATTCCTTCTTCTTGCCTAATTGCTCTGGCTAGGAATTCCAGTACTATGTTGAATAGGAGTGGAGATAGTGGGCATCCTTGTCTGGTTCCTGATTTTAGAGGGAATGTTTTTAATTTTTCTCCGTTAAGTATAATGCTGGCTGTAGGTTTGTCATATATAGCTTTTATAATGTTGAGGAACTTTCCTTCTATTCCTAGTTTTCTTAGAGCTTTTATCATGAAATCATGTTGGATCTTATCAAAGGCTTTTTCTGCATCTATTGAGATGATCAAGTGGTTTTTGTCTTTGCTTCTGTTAATGTGGTTTATTACATTTATTGATTTTTGTATGTTGAACCACCCCTGCATCCCTAGGATGAAGCCTACTTGGTCATGGTGAATAATCTTTTTGATGCGTTGCTGAATTCGGTTTGCCATTATTTTGTTGAGGATTTTTGCATCAATGTTAATTAAGGAGATTGGCCTATAGTTCTCCTTTTTGGAGGTGTCTTTGCCTGGTTTTGGGATAAGTGTAATGCTGGCTTCATAAAATGTGTTTGGCAGTTTTCCTTCCCTTTCTATTTCGTGGAACACTTTAAGGAGGGTTGGTATCAGTTCTTCTTTAAAGGTCTGATAGAATTCAGCAAAGAATCCATCAGGTCCTGGACTTTTCTTTTTGGGGAGACTCTTGATTGCTGCTTCAATTTCATTTTGTGTTATAGGTCTATTCAGGTGATTAATTTCCTCTTGGTTCAGTTTTGGATGATCATATGTATCTAGAAATCTGTCCATTTCTTTTAGATTTTGAATTTATTTGAATATAGGTTCTCAAAGTAGTCTCTGATGATTTCCTGGACTTCCATGGTGTTTGTTGTTATCTCCCGTTTTGCATTCCTAATTCTACTAATTTGGGTTTTTTCTCTCCTCATTTTAGTCAGGTTTGCCAGGGGTCTATCGATCTTGTTTATTTTTTCAAAGAACCAACTTTTTGTTTCATTAATTCTTTGTATGGTTTTTTTGGTTTCTATTTCGTTGATTTCAGCTCTTATTTTTATTATTTCTCTCCTTCTATTTGTTTTGGGATTTGCTTGTTCTTGTTTTTCTAGGAGTTTGAGATGTATCATTAGGTCATTGATTTGGGATCTTTCAATCTTTTTAATATATGCACTCATGGCTATAAACTTTCCTCTCAGGACTGCCTTAGCAGTGTCCCATAGGTTCTGGTAGGTTGTGTTTTCATTTTCATTGACTTCCAGGAACTTTTTAAGTTCCTCTTTTATTGCATCGATGATCCATTCTTCATTAAGTAATGAGTTATTTAGTTTCCAGCTGTTTGCATGTTTTTTGTCTTTACTTTTGTTGTTGAGTTCTACTTTTACTGCATTGTGGTCAGATAGTATGCACGGTATTATTTCTATTTTCTTATATTTGCTGAGGCTTGCTTTGTGCCCTAGGATATGATCTATTTTGGAGAAGGTTCCATGGGCTGCTGAGAAGAATGTATATTGTGTAGAGGTTGGATGAAATGTTCTGTACACATCTACTAGGTCCACTTGATCTATTGCATATTTTAGATGTTGGATTTCTTTATTGAGTTTTTGTTTGGATGACCTATCTATTGATGATAATGGAGTGTTAAAGTCTCCCACAACCACTGTGTTGGCGTTTATATATGCTTTTAGGTCTTTCAGGGTATGTTTGATGAAATTGGGTGCATTGACATTGGGTGAGTACAGATTGATGATTATTATTTCCTTTTGGTCTATTTCCCCTTTTATTAGTATGGAATGTCCTTCTTTATCTCGTTTGATCAATGCAGGTTTGAAGTCTACTTTGTCAGAGATAAGTATTGCTACTCCTGCTTGTTTTCCGGGGCCATTGGATTGGTAAATCTTCTTCCAGCCTTTCATCCTAAGCATATGCTTATTTCTGTCAGTGAGATGAGTCTCCTGTAAGCAACAAATTGTTGGATCTTCTTTTTTAACCCATTTTGTCAAACGGTGTCTTTTGATGGGTGAATTAAGTCCATTAACATTAAGCGTTAGTACTGATAGGTATGTGGTGATTCCTGCCATTTAGTTGTCTTAGTTGTTTGAAGGTTTGATTGTGTGTACCTAACTTGATGTTACTCTCTACTGTCTTGCTTTTTCTTTTCCTGTGGTTTGGTGCTGCTCATCTTTTCATGGTTAAGTTGGGTGTCACTTTCTGTGTGCAGAATCCCTGCAAGAATCTTTTGTAATGGTGGCTTTGTGGTCACATATTGTTTTAGTTTCTGCTTATCATGGAAGACTTTTATTGCTCCATCTATTTTGAATGATAGTTTTGCTGGGTAGAGTATCCTGGGGTTGAAGTTATTTTCATTCAGAGCCCGGAAGATCTCACCCCATGCTCGTCTTGCTTTTAATGTTTCTGTTGAGAAGTCTGCTGTGATTTTGATGGGTTTACCTTTGTATGTTACTTGTTTTTTCTCTCTTACAGCCTTCAATATTCTTTCCTTAGTTTCTGAACTTGTTGTTTCAATGATGATATGTCGTGGAGTAGTTCTATTTTGACCTGGTCTGTTTGGTGTCCTGGAGGCCTCTTGCATCTGTATGGGAATATCTTTCTCTAGATTTGGGAAATTTTCCGTTATTATTTTGTTGAATATATTACGCATTCCCTTCGCTTGCACCTCTTCTCCTTCTTCGATGCCCATGATTCTCAAGTTTGGTCTTTTGATGGAGTCAGTGAGTTCTTGCATTTTCTTTTCACAAGTCTTGAGTTGTTTAATTAATAGTTTTTTGGTTTTTCCTTTAATTACCATTTCATCTTCAAGTTCTGAGATTCTGTCTTCTGTTTGTTCTATTCTGCTGGATTGGCCTTCCGTTTTGTTTTGCAGGTCTGTTTCGTTCTTTTTTCTGAGGTTTTCCATATCCTGGCAGTTTTCTTCTTTATTGTTGTCTATTTTTGTCCTGAGTTCATTTATCCATTTATTCATTGTGTTCTCTCTTTCACTTTGGTGTTTATACAGTGCTTCTATGGTTTCCTTTATTTCTTCTTTTGCTTTTTCAAATTCTCTATTTTTATTGTCTTGGAATTTCTTGAGTGTCTCCTGTACATTTTGGTTGACCCTATCCAGTATCATCTCTATAAAATTCTCATTGAGCACTTGTAGTATGTCTTCTTTTAACTTATTCTTGTGGGCTTCATTGGGTCCTTTGGCATAGTTTATCTTCATTTTGTTGGAGTCTGGATCTGAGTTTCTGTTCTCTTCATTCCCCTCTGGTTCCTGTACTAATTTTTTGCTGTGGGGAAACTGGTTTCCCTGTTTTTTCTGTCTTCCCGTCATTGTCCTTGGTGTTGTTACTGTCCCTGTACTGTGTGTAATTAAGTATTTTCTAGCTTGTAATAATAACAATGGTAATATTTAGAATGGAAGGGTGAGCTGAGATGGAATGCAAGAAGTTAAAGAAAAAGGGAAAACAAATATACAGACAAGAGGGAGAAAGCAGAACAAGGTATCAGACAAGAGAGTTTCAAAGGTATAAACAGGGAGTGTTAGTGTACTAATCGACAGTAAGCTGAACAGACATTAGAGAGACAGAGAGAGGATTGAAAATCAAAGATAAAAAAAATAAAAAATAAGTAAATGAAAGTAATATCTATATATAAAAATGAATTAAAATAAAATGGAAAATAGAAAATTAAAAAAAAAAAAACAAATAACTTCCAAGTTTATATGCAATGCAGTTTCAGTCTTAATAATTTGGGTGTCCATCTCAATCTCCAGTCCTGGAGTTGGTGCCTCAGATGTTATTCTGTAGTTATCTCATCAAAGGGGATGCATAAAGTAGAACAAAACTACACACTCACACACACACACACACACACAAAAAAAAAAAAAGCCCCACCAAGTGTCCCCAGTTCAAATGCAATACAGTTTCAGTTAGTTTTTTGGCTTGCAGGTGTAATTCGGTTGTTCTCTCATCAAAGGTAGGGAGAAAAAGAAAAAAAGCGTCTGGAGACAGTTCTGAGAGTGGTATCTGCAACTGTAGCTTGCCTGCCTGCTGCTCTCAGCCTGTAGCTGGCGGCGTTATTTATGCAGATCTCTGGGGTGAGCTGGCACTCACCTGGTCCCACAGGCTTTGTTTGCTCAGAGTTCTCCTGTGCAGGAGCCTCTGCTACAGGCTTTCCCCTTTCCAAGCACTGGGAAAGGTGACACTGCCCCCGCGTTGTCAGGCCTGCGTGTTTATTTACAGTTCATGTGGGAGGTGGGTCTTCCCCCCTCTCCTCTGAAGTTTTCCTCCCACTGCCACTTTCAGAAGCTTTCCTGCTCCTGCTTACTGGGCGGTGCTGCTGCTCCTGCCGGCCGCCATGTTTGTTTACAGTTCACGTGGGAAGTGGGTCTTCCCTCCTCTCACAAGCTTCCCCACTCCTGGTTGCTGGGTGCGCGCCCCGCTCCCGCCAGAGGCTCTCCGGCCCGCCTGGCTTGTTTATTTACAGTCCCGGGAAGGATTCCCTTCCCCCAATCTTCAGCGCTCAGGGCGCCCCACCCTCTTTCCTGCGTGTCTTAACTGTTCTTACTGCTTATTACTCAGTTTCTCTTTTATATTTTTCCCAGGTGGAGGTCGGTCTGTCCAGGGGGCTATGCTGCTCTGGCCCAGGCTTGTCTGTGGGGCTACTGTGGTACCGCAAATCTCACCTGGTCCGCGTCTTCCCAAGCCATATGGGCGCTGGCCACTGGCGGCCCCGGGGGCCCTCCTCGTTTCTCCATTTAACGTGAAGTGGAGATTCTCTGCACCGGCTGGAGATGTGGAGGGGTCAAAGTTATGCCTTTTCTTGGTGATTATGCCTGCAAAGTGTGTCTCCAGCGTCTCTCCAAGATTTCACTATAGGAGGGTCACTTTCTGCTTCCTACCTCTAGCCGCCATCTTGGAATTCTCCTATTAGAAAGGTTTTAATCAAAAAGATAAGTGTTGCTAAGATTCCACCTCACTTTTAGTAGAGAACCAACAACAAATGTTGGTGAGGATGCGGGGAAAAAGGAACCCTCATACACTGCTGGTGGAAATGTAAGATAGTACAACCACTTTGGAAAACAATATGGAAGCTTCCTATTAAACTAAAAATAGATCTACCATATGATCCATCAATCCCACTCCTAGAGATATACCCAAAGGAATGCAACTCAGGTTACTACAAAGGCACCTGCACACCCATGTTTATTGCAGCACTACAATAGCCAAGCTATGGAAACAGCCAAGATGCCCCACTACCAACAAATGGATTAAGAAAATGTGGTACTCAATAGCCAAGCTATGGAAACAGCCAAGATGCCCCACTACTGACAAATGGATTAAGAAAATGTGGTACTCAATAGCCAAGTTATGGAAACAGCCAAGATGCCCCACCACTGACGAATGGATTAAGAAAATGTGGTATCTATACACAATGGAATTTTATGCAGCCATGAAGAAGAACGAAATGTTATCATTCGCTGGTAAATCGATGGAATTGGAGAACATCATTCTGAGTGAGGTTAGCCTGGCCCAAAAGACCAAAAATCATATGTTCTCCCTCATATGTGGACATTAGATCAAGGGCAAACACAACAAGGGAATTGGACTATGAGCACATGATAAAAGCGAGAGCACACAAGGGAGGGGTGAGGATAGGTAAGACACCTAAAAAACTAGCTAGCATTTGTTGCCCTTAACGCAGAGAAACTAAAGCAGATACCTTAAAGCAACTGAGGCCAATAGGAAAAGGGGACCAGGAACTAGAGAAAAGGTTAGATCAAAAAGAATTAACCTAGAAGGTAACACCCACGCACAGGAAATCAATGTGAGTCAATGCCCTGTATAGCTATTCTTATCTCAACCAGCAAAACCCCTTGTTCCTTCCTATTATTGCTTATACTCTCTCTACAACAAAATTAGAGATAAGGGCAAAATAGTTTCTGCTGGGTATTGGGGGGGGAGCGGGAGGGGGT
Source organism: Castor canadensis (assembly GCF_047511655.1). Taxonomy (NCBI): domain Eukaryota; kingdom Metazoa; phylum Chordata; class Mammalia; order Rodentia; family Castoridae; genus Castor; species Castor canadensis. The sequence continues at coordinate 73,705,553 of NC_133399.1, read as the reverse complement.
GGAGTGGGTGGTAAGGGAGGGGGTGGGGGCAGGGGGGAGAAATGAACCAAGCCTTGTATGCACATATGAATAATAAAAGAAAAATAGAAAAAAAAAAAAAGAATTAACCTAGAAGGTAACACCCACGCACAGGAAATCAATGTGAGTCAATGCCCTGTATAGCTATCCTTATCTCAACCAGCAAAAACCCTTGTTCCTTCCTATTATTGCTTATACTCTCTCTACAACAAAATTGGAAATAAGGGCAAAATAGTTTCTGCTGGGTATTGGGGGTGGGGAGAGGGAGGGGGTGGAGGGGTGGTAAGGGGGGGGGCAGGGGGGAGAAATGAACCAAGCATTGTATGCACATATGAATAATAAAAGAAAAATGAAAAAAAAAAAAGAAAATGTGGTACTTATATACAATGGAATTTTATTCAGCCACAAAGGAGAATGAAATTTTGTCATTCGCAGGTAAATGGCTGGAACTGGAGAACATTGTTTTAAACAAAATTAGTCAGGCTCAGAGGCCAAAAATCACATTCTCCCTCATATAAGGATTACAGACCTAAAACAATTGCAGTAGACCATGCATGGGAGGAATAGGGAAAGGGAAGGAAACCAAAAACTTGAATGTGGTTGATGTACTCACTGTATAGGAGTGAATATAATAATCTTAAATTGGCCGAGGCCGCTATGGGAAAGGGGACTAGGAAGTAGAGAAGAGGTCTGGTAGAGATGAACCAATGTGGGTTGTAATACACATGTGCATAGAAACAATACAAAGAATCTCCCTGTGTAGCTATCCATATCTCACATTAGCAAAAACAGCACGTTTTTCTTATTATCTTTTATGTTTTTTTCTTCAACAAAATTGGAGAGCAAGAGGGCAGAACAGGTTCTGCCTGGGGGCTGTGGGGGAAGGTAAGGTGGGTGGCCCAAATAATGTATACACATGTAAGTAAATGTTAAAATGGTATAATAGAATAAGAAGTAATTCTGAAAGAAAAAGATAAGTGTTCCCCATTTCCTATGTGGGGAACAGGAAATGTTTCTATCTTTCCCCTGCCCCCACTTTGTCTATACTTTATCCTGTTATACTAAAATAAATCCTTGCTAAAACTTAAAAAAAAAAAAGATAAGTGTTGGAGAGGATGCTTATAGAAAGATAATTTTCACATTGTTGGTGGGAATGTAAATCAGTACAGCTATGATGGAAATGGACATTACACTATATGTCATTAACCAGATGCAGAAAGACAAATTACCACATAATCTCACTTGTATGTGAAATCTAATAAAGTCGAACTCATAGAAGTACAGAATCAAAAAATGTCCAGAGGCTGGGGATGGGAAGGGAGGGATTGGGGAGTTGTTGATCAAAGGGAACAAAGTTTCAGATTGACAAGAGGACTAGGTTTTGAAATCTATGCACAGCAGGGCGCTATAGCCAATTACAATGCATTGCATATTTCAAAATAAGTAAGAGAGTAACTTTCAAATGTCTCACCATAAAAAATTATAGGAAAGCAAACTGATGGATATGTTAGCCTGATTTAGCCATTGCACATTGCATACATATGTCAGAACATGACATTGTACCCTATAAATGTATACAATTACAATCTGTCAAAAAAAACAGTATTAATAATAATTTTTTTTAAGACTGCATTCTCTGCTGGGTTTCTGACATTGCATCATTATCATGATCACTGATACTTGCAGGATAAAATTTGAATGTCTCTGCCTGGCTCCCAGATCCTTGTCTATATGCCCACCATTAAGTGACAAAGGTCCTCCCTTCACACATTGCTTTCCTACTATGCAAACCATCTGCTGATTCCCTAAGAGGTAGGACACACTCTTCTCTTCTGCATGTAACATTTCCTCTGCCCAGAAGTGCTACCCACTAGCACTTTGATGAGCCTTTACCCAACTTTAAAATTTTAAGCCAAACATCTCCTCCTCTCTGATGATGATTAAGTCAGAGTTCTATGCAACATACAGTATCTCTCCACTTCCTGACATATAACTCATGACATTTTACCTTTACTATTCATAAAAGCCAAGATATACAATTAACCTAGAATCTATTAGTGGATAAGTGAATAAAGAAAATGTGGAATATATACACAATAGAATACTGCTCAGTCATAAAAAGCAGAATGCTATGATTTTCACATCATACCCTTGCTATACCTATTTGTTCATGTATCTGTTGCAATCTTCTCTCCACTTATATGGGAGCCTCTAGAGATAGATTCTCTTTTATTTGTGGCACTGCAGATTAAACCTAGGGTCTTGTGCAAGTTAGGCAAATGTTCTATCACCAAGTTCAATCTCCAGCCTTGGTTTTTTTGAGACAGAATCTCACTATGTAGCCCAGACTGGCTTTGAACTCATGACTCTCCTGTCTTAACCTCTTAAGTGCTGGGATTACAGAGGTGTACCACCACACCTGACTGAATTCTCTATTTTTGTATCCAGAGCCCAGAACAGTATCTGGCAAAATAGCTGGTACTAAATAATAAAAGTTTGTAAAACTAGCGAACAAAATATAATACTCTTAAGAAAACAACATGTCATCTAAACAAGTCCTTTAACTTTATCTCATTACCTATAAATCCTCTCTGTTTTATCATCTTTTCCCCATTCTTTGCAAAATGGAAAGACCTATTTTCTGTAAACCTTTGTATCAAGGCTTAATATTTTTAATAAAAATATAATAAATTAACCTGCTTTGAAAATGAAGGAGCTGAGACAGAGACTAAGAACTTACTCAAAGAGAATCCATGACAAGGGTTTGTATTTTAACACTACACTAATGCTAACCCTTTCACTGGAAGGTCCAAGGAAATAGAACAGTAATCACTGGACCATGTAGACAAGCAGGAGTACAATCTGGGAAATCTACCAGAGCCTCCTGCCCAAGGCAAGCTCTTATATGAACCCTCTAGTTCATATAAGTTCTTATATGTATTTTCCTTAGCAGGCAGGCCAGCATAAGGAAAGCAGGACTGGAAGAGGCACCGTGACATTTACCTGTAACAGATCTGACCGAAATGTCAGCATGTTCCAGGCAGGGACCTGTCAGTAAGTGCAGCAGATATTTTGCATGACTCTGGTGTACTGCTTCTACTTTTTTTTAACTGTAATTGTTGACTCATAGTCAGGTATTACCGAACATGACCCTGGCTCTGTTCTACCACAGTTGCACCAGTCAAATGTTCCCTGGAGAGCAATGGCACCATTTGTTGAGCATCTTCCCCAACTACAATCTCTGTTTCTTATTCTTGCAGACACATTTGCTTCTTTTCCAACTAGACAAGATCATTCTTGGAGCTTAATTCCCTCCCAAAGTAAAGGGAAAAAATTTCATCTTGGTTGAAATCAAAATTGATTTTAAGATTCTATGTTTGTTTTAAAAGCTGAGTGTTTTCAATGAAATCAACTTAATGGAATTCAAAAGGGAAATTTTGTTACCCAAATTTTTTGGACAAAGTGCTATATCACTTCTTAAAAGTAAATCATTCAAAAAGTAGCATTTATACAATATTTGAACAAAGAAGTGGTATTCTGCTGGAGAAAAAAAACAGGTTCTATAAAATATAGAAATTTATATACAAAATACCTCATAATATATGCTATATATATAACAGTTTGTAATGTATGCTATCTGTATACAAATATTTTATAAAAACGTTATTTTGTCCATCATAATTCTGTTATAGTTTTAAAAATCACAAGTCATGCCTACAATATTAAAAATATTGAGCAACAATTGATGCACTAATGCCTTTTTTATCTTTCCAAGACATTTAACATTCAATTACTTCTGTGTATTCCGAAGTGAATGAACTTTCTCATTTTCCAACAGCATTTGTTAGAAAAATAAACTTAAAAAAAACTTATGTTTAAAAAATGTTTCATAAACTCCAGACAATTTATCCAATACATAAAAGCCCCATAATTTATAAAGGTAAATTATATGTGGATGTTAAATTCCACTTTATTTTAATGACTATTAAGAATGAAAAACCTTCCTAACCATATTTCTTAACCTAAAAATTGATCAATATGCAATGGTTCAATATGTGACTATATCTTGAGTATGCCCAGGGGACTATGTGAATTCTCTTTTACTGAGTTATGAAGGCAAAATAAAAAGCTGCTCTGAGAAATAATTAGGATTTTGAAACTGAGAGAATTACTCTATTAGGTCAGAGAGATCCACAGCTAAATTTATCATTTTCATATGTCTCTTTTCATCTGCCAACTATAATTGCCTTGTTATTTTCCTTCTTTAACCATTAAATAAAGTCCAGTGCACAAGTAAAAATTCGGCACAGCTCAACACATAAAAGTTGTTTTTACAGGGGTCCAAAATCAAAGCCATCCTGTCCCATCCCATTCTCATTTAGAATGGTCTTAGTTGGAGCAGGAAAGTGGTAATAGGCAATGACTGTGAACTTGAAGGCACCAGTGTTCAAAGACCTAATTACTCAGATGTCAGACGTACACAATTATATGCTTTTATAATGTCAAGATAATTAAGATAATTCACAAAATTTTACCCTGTGAGTTTTAAATCTGGTTGACCTCAATGGTATGTTTAAAAAAAATTTAAAAGAGAAGAGGAAGAAGTCCTCACAAGCCTGACTCCCTATTTCAGTAGCATTTTCCTTGCTGTCTCTAATGATGTGTACTGGGACTCCATAACTCCACCTATGCAACAGAGATGAACAAGGCTGCACACTAGCACATGGGTTTGTGAGAAAGAAAAATGTGCAAAGCTACTCTGCACACCACTATCCTGGATACTTTCTTAGACATCAAGACTCACTTCAGCCCACTTTGTTGTAGGTGAGAATGTGGAGTCAAGACACCGGGATTGAATAAAATTTGCCCAATGCAATGTCAAAGCTAAGATTTGTACATAATCTGTTGATGTACAAGACTGTTTCTAAAGACTTCACTGGCACAGGCAAAATAAGAAATAAAGACATAGAACGGACATAAATGAGAGCATTAACATCCCCTCTTAACTAGGTGCCTAAATAAATAATTCAAATGAAAAGAAGTAATAGTGTATTAATAACTGTCATAAGTTGTCCTAGAAGAAGCTCGTTTTCTTTTGCTTATATATTCCTGTTGTCATATAGTTGCAGGCACTTACTCAAAATACACAACATGTCCCTATTAAAAGCATGTGCTGAAATGGTAATGATAACCCTCTCACATCAACCCCCACTCATTTGAGCTGGCCCATCCCACAAGATGCATTTTCACCAGCTATAAATACAATAGTCATTAGAGCTGACAGGAGATTGTAACAGCAAAGTGTCAATCATTCGGTCATAGCTTGAGTTTAATTTTTCAAAGTGGCTGAGCGTTAGGGTAAACAGGTTTTTCACTGGGTCCCTTTTTGTCTTTTAGATTCAAAAGTCTCTTTTAAAAATCCGGGTTGAACTTAGTTCTGAATATTAAGCATCAGATCACGTAATCTTTCTCACTAAATCAAATCAAATAGGTCTGGCAAGGAGAATGGAGGCTTTGCCAAGAGCTTTGTATAAAGTTGTTCCTCAAGGAATGAAAGAGACAGGGGAAAAAACACAACCTGAAGTTCAAGAGCAGTTATCATGATACAGTCAGTTGTTCTTGACTCCCAAGCACATCAGTGATTAGAAATGTGCAGTCTAATCCAGCGGTCACTTGTCCCATGGGTCACTTGTCCCATGCCCATGTTGACCACCTGAAGTAGGCAACTCAAACTGAAATGAACTGTAAGTCAAGACACAAGCTGCATTTCAAAGAAGTAGTACAAAATATCTCATTATTTTTTGTTGATTATCTCTCAATAAAGCTGTCTTTTTTTTTTAAAGAAAAGAAACCATCAAAAAGGGAAGACAGATTGAAAGGCTAGAGAATAGAATTCTAAGCACAGGGAGTGGCACTCCTTTTTTTATTTTATTCATATGTGTATACAATGTTTGGGTCATTTGTTAGCAAAGAATTCATGAAAAACTGATTTATTATATACCCTTTTCCACACTTTTGAGATATATCCTAGTCTTGTCTAGGAATATTTTAAGTTCTTAAGTGGTAGTTTATGGGATCCTATAGGGTGATATAATAAGGCTAGCATGCACTTAGAGTATTTAGAAACAAAAGCATGTAGTGTTTAGGATCCAAACACGGTAGAATTTATGTCTCTTTCACATCACCTTCTAGAAGTGGGTAGGTCACTTTAGGTAGATAAGTGACTCTGTTCCATAAAGTCACCTGGAGCCTCTAACTTCTTGCATATTTAGCAGTGAAAATTGGAGGAAAATAAGAATTTTAATGAGAATGCTAAAATAATTCTAATTTATACCCAAGATAAGCCCACTTCAAACCATTCTTAAAATATGATTGTGCAATTCAAAGAAGCACTAAGCTTCTTTGATTAGTGCATTTTTATGTCCTTGGATGAAACAGAGTACCAGTCCCAAAAAGAAGCCTCCTCATTGAGGTTTCTGCCGCTTTTTATTTTACAATATTCCAACACAAGTCATCCATAAAGCAACAGCTCCTTCTCAAAATCATGAACCATTCATCTTTGTCTTCCTATGGTCCTGTATACTTCTGGGCATATCATAAGCATTCAATAATCATTCAATCAACCAATCAATCAATCTTTTTTTTCCCCAATGTCACACTGACCCAGTTCCTAACACAAGAAGGCACTAAATCAATATGTTTGTTGAATTAACAAGTTACAAAGAAACCATTCACCTAAATCCCGGAGGTTGAGAGGTAGCAAAATCAAAAGAACTTTGGCTTTGGAGACAGAAAAATCTAGAGTTAAGAGAGTCCCAGCCCCACTCCTCAGCATCTATTTGAACTTGGACAAGCTGAGTACTTTGCTTGACTTCACATACTTCCTCCTTTAGAAAAGGATAAAAGTTTGCACAGTTCAATACAATGTGTAGAGCTCCCAGCAGAGTCATATGGTCCAGAGTAAGTGCCACAATAGTAAGAACGGGCAGAACAATGACTTTAGGGCCAGGGGTGATGGCACACACCCATAATCCCAGGTAGTCAGGAGCCAGAGGTCAGAGGATTGAGGTCCAAGGCCATCCTGGGAAAAAGTGTGAGACTGGGAAAAGATTACGAGCATGGTTCAAAGGATATGGCATTTGCCTAGCGAGGCCTTGGCTTTAATACCAGTATTGCCAAAAATTAATAAATAAATAATGATTTCATTATTAAGTATATTACACATATTTATGCCTTAGGTTTCCACAGGTATGATTAATAATTTTTATTTTCATCAATGTGGGTTGCACAATGCAATCTGAGGTTTTTTCCTAAGCATAGCAGAACAAGGAACTAATTCCAGTACTTGAAACACTTATTCCTCTCCTTCAAATGAGGCAGCACAAGACTTGAGCATCACAGCCCTCTCTCAGGTTATATGCCTCTGATAGAAGAAAGCCAATGGGATAGGCAGATCAGAGAACATAAGTTGCAAATAGGTCTTTACATAAGGTTACAGTCCTCAGACCAGAAGAAATATTCTGTTGGCATTTTCAAATGACAGTATGAAATTGCAATATGAAAACAGGGGTGACTATGTCATGAAGGTGCTCATTTGTTGAGTTTTGTTTTTGATATGTTCCTACTTACCCTAGAGTTTTAGCAGGTCAAGAGGGCTTTAGAGTGAGACAGACCAGGGCCTACAGGTCTTCTCTCCTGTTTCCTCTCTGAGTTTCATTGGGCTATTAGTTCATTTGACTTTTGGGTGGTAGAGCTTATTTAAAAAAAATAATAATAATAATTACTCTGGAAATCCAAGATGCATGACAATATTAAAGAGGAAGTGACCCATGATATAGAAAACCTCAGAAAAAAAAAGGAAACAGAAATATAAAACCCAATGGAAGGCCATTCCAGCAGACTAGAACAAGTGGAATACAGAATATCAGAACTTGAAGATAAAATGGAAATTAAGGAAAAACTGAAGAGCTATTATTCAAACAACTCAAGACCTGTGAAAAGAATATGCAAGAACTCACCGACTCCATCAAAAGACCAAATCTGAGAATCATGGGCATTGAAGCAGGAGAAGAGGTGCAAGCAAAAGAGATTTATAATATATTCAACAAAAAACCCCAGAAAATTCCCAAATCTAGAGAAAGCTATGCTCATTCACATATAGGAAGCCTCCAGGACACCAAGCAAACTTGACCAAAATAGAACTACCCCATGACATATTATCATCAAAACAACAAACACAGAGAATAGAGAAAGAATATTGAAGGCTGCAAGAGAGAAAAAACAAATAACATACACAGGTAAGCCCATCAAAATCACAGCAGATTTCTCAAAGGAAACCTTAAAAGCAAGAAGAGCATGGAGTGAGGTATTCTGGGCACTAAATGAAAACAACTTCAATCCTAGGATACTCTACCCAGCAAAACTATCATTCAAAATAGATGGAGCAATAAAACTCTTCCATGATAAGCAGAAACTAAAACAGCATATGACCACCAATCCTCCACTAAAAAAGATTCTTCAAGGAATTCTGCACACAGAAAATGAAAGCAAACAAAACCATGAGAGGACAGGAAACACCAAACCACAGGAGAAGAAAAGACAAGTAATCAGACAGTAACATTGATTCATCTGCACACAATCAAATCTTTAAAAAACAAAAACAACTGAAAGACAGGAATCACCACATACCTATCAATATTAACACTGAATGTTAACAGACTTAACTCCCCCATCAAAAGATACCATTTGGAAAGCTGGATCAAAAAGGAAGATCCAACAATCTCTTGTTTACAGGAGACCCATCTCATTGACAGAAACAAGCACTGGCTGAGGGTGAAAGGCTAGAAGAAGATATACCAAGCCAATGGCCCCTAAAAATGGGCAGGAGTAGCACAGTTATCTCAGACAAAGTAGACTTCAAACTTATATTTATCAAATGAAATAAAGAAGGACACTCCATACTAATAAAGGGGAAATACATCAAAAGGAAATAACAATTATCAACATATATGCACCCAATGTCAATGTACCCAACTTCATCAAACATACTTTAAAGGACTTAAAAGCATATATAGGCTCCAATACAGTGGTAGTGGGAGAATGTAATCCCACCTATCACCAATAGATAGGTCATCTAAACAAAAAATCAATAAAGAAATTCTAGAACTAAATCACACCATAAATCAAATGGACCTAGCTCATGTCTATAGAATATTTCATCCAACTTCTGCACAATATACATTCTTCTCAGCAGCCCATGGAACCTTCTCAAAAATTGACATATCTTAGGGCCAAAGCAAGCCTCAGCAAATATAGGAAAATATAAATAATCCCATGCAGTCTATCTGATCACAATGCATTAAAACTAGGATTCAACAACAAAAACAACAGTAGAAAACATGTAAACAATTGGAAGCTGAACAACACATTGCTTAATGATCAATGGGTCATTGATGAAATGAAAGAGGAAATTAAAAGGTTCCTGGAAGTTAATGAAAATGAAAACATGACCTACCACAACAAATGGAACACAGCAAAGGCAGTCAGTCCTAAAGGAAAGTTTATAGCCATGACTGCATATATTAAAAGGACAGAAAGATCTCAAATCAATGACCTAATGGTACATCTCAAACTCCTAGAAAAACAAGAACAAGCAGATCCCAAAACAAGCAGAAGGAGAGAAATAATAAAACTAAGAGCTGAAATTAATGAAATAGAAACTAAAAAAAAACCATACAAATAATCAACAAAACAAAAAACTGGTTCTTTGAAAAAATAAACAAAACTGACAGACCCCTGGCAAACCTGACTAAAATAAGGAGAAAAAAAAACAAAATCAGTAAAATCAGAAATGCAAAAGGGGAGATAAAAACAAACACCACGGAAATCCAGGAAATCATCAGAGACTACTTTGAGAACCTATATTTTAATAAATTTGAAAATCTTGAAGAAATGAACAAATTTCTAGATACTTATGACCATCCAAAATTGAACCAAGAGGATATTAATCACCTGAATAGATCTATAACACAAAATGAAGCAGCAATCAAGAGTCTCCCCAAAAAGAAAAGTCCAGGACCTGATGGATTCTCTAATGAATTCTATCAGACCATTAAAGAAGAACTAATACCAACCCTCCTTAATCTTTTCTATGAAATAGAAAGGGAAGGAACACTGTCTAGTTCATTTACTAAAGTCAGTATTACACTCATCCTAAAACTGGACAAAGACACCTCCAAAAAGGGGAACTATAGGCCAATCTCCCTAATGAACATCAATGCAAAACTCCTCAATAAAATAATGGCAAACCAAATCCAACAACATATCAGAAAGATCATTAACCAAATCAGCTTCATCCAAGGGATGCAGGAGTGGTTCAACATATGCAAATATATAAATGTAATACAGCACATCAATAGAACAAAGACAAAAACCACTTGATCATCTCAATACATGCAGAAAAAGCCTTTGATAAGATCCAACACCACTTCATGATAAAAGCTCTAAGAAAACTAGGAATAGAAGGAAAGTAGCTCAACATTATAAAGGCTACATATGACAAACCTATAGCCAAGATCATACTTAATGGAGAAAAACTGAAACCATTTCTCCTAAAAACAGGAATGAGACAAGAGTGCCCACTCTCCCCACTCCTATTCAACATAGTCCTGGAATTCCTAGCCATAGCAATTAGGCAAGAAGAAGAAATAAAAGGAATAAAAATAATAAAAGAAACTGTCAAAATATCCCTATTTGTGGATGACATGATCCTATATCTTAAAGACCAAAAAAAACTCCTAGACACCATAAACAGCTACAACAAGGTGGCAGGAGACAAAATCAACTTAAAAAATCATTAGCTTTTCTATATACCAACAAAGAACAAATTGAGAAAGGATATATGAAAACAATTCCATTTACAATAGCCACAAAAAAATCAAATACCTAGGAGTAAACTTAACAAAGGATGTCAATGACCTCTACAAGGAGAACTACAAACCCCTGAAGAAAGAGATTGAGGAAGACTATAGAAGATGGAAAGATCTCCCATGCTCATGGATTGGTAGAATCAACATAGTAAAAATGGCTATACTACCAAAAGCAATCTACATGTTTAATGCAATTCCCGTCAAAATCCCAATGACATTCATCACAGAGATTGAAAAATCTACCCTAAAGTTCATGTGGAAACACAAAAGGTATAGGCAAGAACTTCCTCAGTAGAACTGCAGCACCTCAGCAACTAAGAGAAAGGATGGACAAACTGGACTGCATAAAATTCAAAAGCTTCTGAACAACAAAAGAAATGATCTCTAAACTGAAGGAACCACCCACAGAATGGGAGAAAATATTTGCCTGCTATACATCAGACAAAAAACTGATAACCAGAATATACAGGAAACTCAAAAACTAAACTCTCAAAATCAATGAACCAATAAAGAAATGGACAACTGAACTAAACAGAACTTTCTCAAAAGAAGAAATTCAAATGGCCAAAAACACATGAAAAAATGTTCACCATCTCTGGCTATAAAGGAAATCCTAATCAAAACCATACTAACATTCCACCTCACCCCTGTTAGAATAGTTATCATCAAAAACACTACCAACAACAGGTGTTGGTGAGGATATGAGGAAAAAGGAACACCTGTACACTGCTGGTGGGAATGCAAACTAGTGCAACCACTCTGAAAACAATATGGAGGCTTCTTAAAAATCTAAACATATGATCCATATGATCCAGCAATCCCACTCCTAGGGATATACCCAAAGGAATGCAACTCAGGTTATTCCAGAGACACCTGCACACCCGTGTTTATTGCAGCACTATTCACAACAGCCAAGTTATGGAAACAGCCAAGATGTCCCACTACTGATGAATGAATTAAGAAAATGTGGTATTTATACACAATGGAATTTTACCCAGCCATGAAGAAGAATGAAATCTTATCATTCACAAATAAATGAATGGAACTGGAGAACATCATCCTGAGTGAGGTTAGCCAGGCTCAGAAGACCAAAAATCATATGATCTCCCTCATATGCAGACTTTAGGTCTAGGGCAAATACAGTGTTGTTGGACTTGGGTCACACGCTAAGAGGAGAGCACATACGGGAGGAATGGGGATAGGTAAGAAACCCAAAACTTGAAAGTGTATGATATGCTCACTGCAGAGGAGCTAATACAGTAACCTTAAAATGACTGAGGTCAATATGGGAAGATGACCAGGAAGTAGTGAAGAGATCAGATAGAGATCAATCAATTCTGGCTGTAATACACTTATGCATGGAAGCAATGCTAGGAATCTCTCTGTATAGCTATCCTTACCTCAACTAGCAAAACACTATGTCTTTCTTATTATTGCTTATGTGTACTCTTCAACAATATTGGAGAAAAGGGCAGAACAGGTTCTGCCTGGAAGTGAGGGGGTTAGGGGGAGGGGGAGAGGGCAGGGGCAGGAGGTGAAATGCCTAAACAATGTATGCACATATGAATAAATGAATAAAAAAAGGAAGAAAATGAGTTGTTGTCATGATATGCCATTTTTACCTCTTCTTTTTTATTTTTGTATATAAGGGATTTCCTATTAATTCATAACTCAAACTAAAAACCTAAGCATTGGCCTCAATTCTTTTCTTCAGCTCACAAGCTACATCCAAGTCTTTAGAAAATTCTCTGGCCCTACTTGTGAAATCTAACTGTAATATGACTTTTCTCATGACCTCCAATGGTTTGAGTCACCATCTCTGTCACCTGGATGTTCCATTGACCTTTAATAGGTATCACTGTTGCTTCTGTTGATTCCTACAGCCTATTTTGGGCATAGTAGGCAAAAGCATCCTTTGAAAACATCCATGTCATTCCTGATCAACTCTCCAATTTTCACTCAGCATGAAAGCCAATGGCAGCCACCTGTGCTCAGGTCTATTGGCCAGTCCAGCAAGTGCACCTCCACTCACTGCTGTAGCATACAGGACTCTGCTTGTGTGGGAATGCAAAGGGAAAGTGTCTGCCTGGTGATCTCTGCTGTCTGTGGAAGGCTCTTGTTCATTCCCTCATGACCTTCAAGTCTTCAATCATCTTACCTTTTCAGTTATGCCTCTGCTCCGCTGCCCTGAATACCTACTTAATACAAAAGCCTTTCAAGTCAGACAGGTGCGCGCGCACACACACACACACACACACACACACACACACACACACACACTGCAGCACTCTGCTTCTTTTCTCCATGATTCTTATCACCTTCTAACGCACCTTCTAACATTCTACACAACCTACTTTATTACATTTATTGCTAATTACTATCTCTGTCTGCTAAAAGCAAGCACCCTTGGGTCAGAGATCTTTGTCTGCTTTATTTATTGATTTATAGCAAGTACCTGAAATTTGCTCAGGAACAGTGCTTGGCTCACAGCAGGTACTCAGTAAATATTGAATCAAGGAATATAAACTGATAATATAAAAATGTCTTGCCATTTATAAAGCAAATCTTTTTTCTTTCGGTGGTTCTGAAGTTTGAACTCAGGGCTTCACATTTTCTTAGCAGGTGCTCTACCACTTCAACCATTACCCATCCCTTGTTGCTTTAGTTATTTTTCAAATAGGGTCTTCTACTTTCCCCTGGGATGGCATGCATCACTATCCTCCTATTTAAACCTCCCACATAGCTAGGATTATAGGCATATGTCACCACACCCAGGTATTGGGGTCTCACCAATTTTTTGCCTGGGCTGGATCTCCACCTTCCATGTTTCTGGCATCATGGATATGAGCCACTGCACCCAGCCTAAACCAAATCTTTACATGTGAAAAACTCAGGGTTTTACCACCTGATTTAGAATCATCATTTCTGCCTCTGCTTGGGGTATCAACAGGATATGGCAGGTATTTGAGAGTATAATTGATTTAGTTCTCAGAGCAGAAGATACAAAAGGGCTCTGCTCAAGTGCATTATGAGATGTTGAGCCTAAGAATTTTGGAATTTAGACAAAATAAACATAAATGAGAAAAATAACATTAGTTCCTACTAATGTTACTTTTTCCATCTGCAAAATAAACATGGTAAAAAGAATTTTTCATTTTAAAGTTACAAAATTTGATACTATTACTTGCCTGTACTTTTTTATATCCTATATATTTTTCACCAAACTAGACACTTGGTTATCTATTTCTTTTTTAGTTTACCCTATGCATTTTGATAATAAAGAGTTTATCATATTTCTCCTTAAATTTCATTCTTGGTCTAAAAGCCCTTTTCTAGATAGTCATTAACTCTAAGATTAAACAAAGGGAAAATAGCTAAAGGAAATGTATTGGGCTGGAAAACCACAGCCTGAAGGCCACATCGGGCCCACTTCTGTTTTTATAAATAAAGATAATTTAAACAGCTATGCCAATTCATTTATCCCTTGCCTGTGGCTAGTTTTACACCTCATCAGCAGAGTTGAATAGTTGTGAGAGAGACCATATGGCCTGTAGAAACAAAAATATTTACTGTGTGGTCCTTTACAGAAAACATTTGCTGACCCTGTGTTAGTGATCTAACTTCCTATTGACTTTTCACAAACTGCTGTTTAATGCTGAATGAAGTCATCTACTGAACACCAACCATGTGGCATGACTCTGCATCTCGAATATTAGGGTGACACTCACAAACATCAATGACATTTCCCAAAGGTGACCACATACATGTTCTCCCTCCCCTCAGAGAGAAAATAGAAAAGAGATACTAATATATAATTGTTCAGATGCAAAGAATAGAGAGCATTCCTTAGCCCTTAACTGTCAAGAAGATAAAAACAGAGAAAGATGAAGAGCAGGAAGGAGGGATAAGATTTGGTTTCTTACATTTGCTAATAATTCATATTACACATGGCCACAGTGGAACTGCACCATGACATCATAGCATGAAGCAAGACAAAATCTAAAACTCCTTAGAGACATCAAGCACCAGTTTGATTCCAGCTGCTTATAGTAGCCAGCAAATGCTGAGGCTGTTTTCTAGCCCTCTTTTTTTTGGAGGCAAACAGCAACATTGTCAAGGTAAAGCCCACAGGATCTGAACGCTACCTGTGTCACAGGCTTCAGGTTACTGCACTGCAAACTGACATTCTGCAAGATGCACTTCTCCAGTAGAAATCATGTCAGCATCACAGGGGCCCATCTGTGCCTACATCCCTAATTTTCTCTGCCAGAAAATAAAGGCATGGTGGCACCTATAATCCTAGCACTCAGGAGGCTGAGGCAGGAGGATTGTGAATTTGAGGCCAGCCTGGGCTACATAGCAAGACTATATCCCATAAAAAGAAAAAGAAAACAAGGACATCTGAACAATAGCTAGTTAGGAAGACATTCTTTAAGGCAAATTCAATAGCAATCCATTATTTCAGGAAGGAAGGAGGGAAGGAGAGGAGAGAGAGAGGGAGGGAGGGAGGAAGAGAGAGAGAGAGGAGAGAGAGAGACAGAGAGAGAGGGAGGGAGGGAGGAAGAGAGAGAGAGAGAGAGAGAGAGAGAGAGAGAGAGAGAGAGAGAGAGAGAGAGAGAGAGAGAGGAGAGAGAGAGAAAAGAAAGAAGAAAGAAAGAAAGAAAGAAAATTTTAAGGAGAGTATGAAGAGTTCCACTATATGCTCTATTCAGCCTCCCTAATGTTAGCACCTTGTATACATGGTATATTTATCAAAACTAAAAATTTAACAATGCCTCAGCACTTAATTAAACTTTATTTGGATGTTGCTATATTTTGAAATAATGCCCTTTTTCTGTTCAAAGATCCAATTCAGAATACCACATGACATTTAGTTGCTATGTCTCCTTAGTCACTGTCAAACTGTGACAGCTTCTCTCTTTCCTTGTTAGCTAAGACCTTGATACTTCTGAAGAATATTAATCAGTTAATTTCTTAGAATACTATCAATGTATGTTTGCTGATGTTTTCATGATTAGACATACATGATGGATTAGGGAAGGGAGAATATATCTACTACAGAGGTGAATTGCCTTTCTTACTGAATTGTGTCCAGTAATATATGATATTAACATGACTTATCACTAGTGATACCAGCTTTCATCACATGGGTAGGGTAGTATCTGACCAGTTTTTCATCCCAAAGTCACTATTTTTACCTTTCATATAATCTATTCATCATAAGCAAGTCACTAAATTTAACCCACCTTCACAAGGAGGGTAATTAAACTCCTACTATTGGAAAAATATTGAAGAATTTATAGACATACGTTAAATTCACCGCAGTAATTTATAAATATTTGGGAGGTGATGTTTGAGGTTAGGCGAATATCCTATTGATCCTTAATGTTTTAGCAACTAATTTCGGCATTCATTCACAAATCTTGCCTGCAGCAAAAATTAGTATGGTATTCTTATAGTTTTTTCCAATTCCCTTGTTCCTTCTATATTTACTATTTGGAATACTTATGTAAGGAAGATTTGTCACTTATCCACCACTTTAATTATTTATTTGATCATTATTTATATCAATATGATCGCATGGATGCTTATTTTATTCTTTGAGTTATAACTCGGTAGTATTTTTATTTATTTTATTATTTAAATTGTTTGAACCTTGATCACTAGGAGTTCCTTTAGGTTGGCTCTTGAGCTCTTTCAACATCATATTCTGTTCCTTTATTTACCCTTACTTTCTAGCACCACAGCACACTCCAGGTTCATCATGGATTTTCCGTGCCAAGCCCTAAAATTAGACATTTCTCCAGAGAGTTCAAGTTCAAAAGAGACAATTTTTAAAGTTGACTTTCATGTGTTACCATGTGTAGTTCCTAGGTTATTTCTATGCTATAATTAACTATAGATTTTCTATAATTTACCCATATGTATTACAGTACTCAGGATAATAGGCTACATTAAGAAGGAACCAAATCCATCAACAACGCTTTGCTCTTCTCTCCCTACCAGTCTGCTCCTAATCCCTATGAGCCCTTGAAGTTTTAAAATCCATGGTTTTCTAATGAAAAAGCCAAAAATCCTCCCAGGAGGAACTCTTCCTTCATTAAAGACTTGTTTCATTTTATCAAAATTAAATATAAGCTTTACTTGACTTCAATTTCATCTTTCATAGCCCACTGAACCTTATTCCTTCCATTTTGTTAAAAACCTTCAAATGAGTTTTAATTTTTTGCTTTATCAAGTTACTATAAGTAATAAAATACAGAACAACCAATCTTGCTTATGTTTAAGTTCTCCAACTCCCCAAAATTAAACTATTATCTACTGCTGCCTAAGTCTTCAGCCAACAAGTTAAGCACTAAAACAGTAGTTTCTTACAGAAAAGCACCCCCTGTAGGGGGACATTTGACAATTTCCAGCTAATTTTTTATAGTGGCTACTCATGGGGACATGCCTGGTGTCTAGTCAGTAGAGTTCTGGAATGCTGCTGAACATCCTACAAGGTACGGGAGCCCTCCACCAACAAAGAATTATCCAGCCTAAAATTCAATAGTATCAAGGTTGAGAATCTTGCTCTAAAGGAACTTTTGAATTTTCGAATTTGTAAAATGGACCAAGGGGTATGGTTCAAGTGGTAGAGCACTTGCCTACCGAGCTCAAAGGCCTGAGTTCAAACTCCAATATCACAAAAATAATCAAATTAGTTAAATAAGTGACAGTTCCCTCCTAAACTCTTTAAATAAAATGATTGGCAAATACTAAGGATTGCCTCCACTAAAAATTGAATACAATAAAGTTTTTTCCCAACTAGGAAATAACCAGAGAGGCTGTTTCCAGACTGATATATCTTGGATGTTCAAGTACAGCTGAAACTGAACTCCTTCCATAAAGAGGGAAAAGACATGGGGGAAGTTAGGACATAACAAATCTTGAAAACCTAAAATATTGAACTGAAAAATCTATCATTTTTTCTCCACAGAAAGCTACGCTAATACAAATGACACATCAGGAGAATATATAAATATCCTAATTAAAACACTCATTTGGTGGTGCTAATTGCTGATGGCTTTCTGTGGCCCACATCCAATTTCATTTCTTTGGAGGGGCACTACCTTCCCTTCCATTCACAATTCTATTAGAAGTACTTTCATGTCTGTGCATTCTCTGTTTGTTAGGGATGGTGTCCTAGAAGCAGAGGAGTCCACAGGAAAAGAAGCTTGGATACAGGGAGCATAAAGAAGCAGTCAGCATGTTCTACAGTTTGATCCTGACATCAGGTTATTGAAATTGAAGATGGAAAACCCACATTGAGTCATTCATTTCTCTCCCACAGGGGCAGTACATTATGCTGGACAGTGTATCATTTAGCACTTTGTCTCGTTCTATTTTAAATAGTTCTTCCTTGGAGGCCTATTAACTCAAACCTGGCAAGGATTTATTACAAATGGAAGGTTTGTACTGGTTGGCCATTTCTTCCACAAAATGCACATTCTCCTGCTGAGATATTAAAAAGACAAAACTTATCAGACAACATGAAAATAGTACAATATTATAGAGTGTAAAGCAATATGCAAATTGTCCCAAAGTGTCCCTCTATACTCATTCTGAGACTATTATCAACATTTTGTCCCTAAAAGAAGAGGCTATCTCCAAGCTCAGTTTCCCACAGGACTGATGACCTCACACCTCCTTCTCCTGGCCATAGTAACATCTCATAGTCCCCAGGATTCCCAGACAATTCTCATAAAAACTGACACTCACATCCAGAGTGTATGTACTAAGATAATCTGGTCAAATATCTGCAAGTTTATTTTCAGGCTCACTCTGAGAAATGTGACCAGAGCACTAGGGAATACAAGTCCAACTGGAATACAAATCCATGCCACTTTTCAGCAAAGCACCTTGGTCCTGTTTTCTCCACAGGAAAAACAAGAGGGTGGAGATCTTTGCCTTTTGTCCTTTCTGGCTTTATAAATGTCTGCCTTCCCAATAAGTGTGATTCTCTGTCAATGCAATTCCTAACCTGGTGTATGACAGTGCCCAGACGGAACCTTCCTTGAATAATAGAATCTTCAGAGCCAAAAACTGGGTCAACAGTGTTCTCAGGGGCTATATGAGCCTCAGTTTCCTCATCTATCAACTAAAAGTAATACTTGTGCCAAATTGTAAGGGCTTACAATAGTATATCGTAAGTACCCAGTAAAGGTCAATGTATTAAAGAAACAATAAATGGTAGCTACTATTAGTGGTACAATAACGAATAGCAGAAGAAACAAAAAGGAACCTTTTGAAACAAGAATATTATTTTGAAAACAAATATAATCTAAAACATACATAATTTGGTTTATTGTAGATAAATAAAGGTTTTAAATCAATGGAATATGTGATGATGAGAAAGCATTGCTCACTAGTTATATAAATTTAAAAAGGAAATAATTAAGTGTTCCTTTTTTTTGGCTGTACTGGGGTTTGAACTTAGTACTTCAGACTTGCCAGGCAGGCATTCTACCACTTGAGCCACTCCACCAGCCCTTATGGTTCATAAGATAGGGTCTTATGAACCATTTACCCAGGCTAGCCTCAAACTGTGATCCTCCTGAGCTTTGCCTCCTGAGTAGCTAGGATTAACAGGTATGAGCCACCCTTGCCCAGCTAGTATTCCTCTTGTCTAGGCACATTAGCACAGATACCCTTCTACTGCCCAGGTGAAGGACCCAGATGTGCATTTCATTCACTATGACATCAGTTCCAGAATCATTTACCATGTCTTTCCATATCTGGAACCTTGGATCTCATGCAGCCTCTTACCATTGCTCAGCATGGTGCACAGGAGAACATCAGTCACCCTTAAAGGTTATTTTAAAAACCATGGAATTCAAATAGCTAAATACAGGAGAATGTGTGGGACATGAAGGTGTGAAAGTTAGTGCATGTGAAAGCCCAAGAGTGCAAATATTCAAGAATGTGCAAGGGTGTGTGATAATCTCACAGACCAAACCTCAAGGACCTGACCACTCTCTAACCACCAGTAAGGCTCTCTGTGTGAATTCTAGCAATACCCTGACTTTGAGATCATGAGTTCTGGGCCTTTAACCTGTTACCCACTGAAAGCATGCTTTTAACAGCTTTGTCATGAAACACCAGATTAGGCCACAAGGCCAGAATGTCCCTTATGACTAAACCAAGGTAGAACTAGTAGGTTTGAGATGGCTACACATATGAAAAAGACAAGAAAAATTGTTACCAATGAAGAACCTCATCCCATAAAATGTCCTCAGGGAGCCCCCAGAATCACCTCAGATGTCAGACAATCTGTCAGAGCACAATCACAGTATTTGCTCTTAGTTGACTAAAAAAATCACTAAGTTTTGGAGGTCACATAGCTGATCAATACATTATTAGCTTCCCACTAGCTTGCTGTAGATAACACCTATGGCTTATGAAAACTGTCACTTAGGTTACTTTGCTGAAACTTGAAGACAGGTTTTGCTAAAATACTGACTCTTCACTGGATGTTACAGATATTTTATAGGTCAATCAAATAAAGGTTTGGTAACTCTGTCTTGAAGTTGTAACTAGAGTTCAAGGCCAGAAGCCCAACTCTAAGAGCTCCACATGTCAGGTCCAGCAACTCACCACAATATGCCAAATAATGAGAAGAACCGTGAAGGGGAAAGAAAGGAAAGTTATTATGTGAGCTGGGCATGCCACCGAAAAGGCAAAGTAAGCACTTCAGCCCATCCACAGAGTTGACACGAACCTTGAGTTTTAAATAGGTAGAATTGGGACAGGGAACCAGAGGTGCGGATAATTATTAGAGTCACAGGTAAAATCCAGCAATCAGAGGTTAGTTCATCACACATCATCTCAGGATTGGTCAGGCAGTGCCTGGTCACAGTAAGAATGGCATTGTTGTCTGCGGGGCAGTTTTAAGTCTTGTCACAAGATGTTATAGATCAGTCATGTCCTTCCTGGATTCCAAGGTTGCTGCAAGGTGACTACAGAGAGAATGGCTCAGAGCAAGGACAGATTACAGGGATGATAAACTTTTATACTACTTTTAGTTACTTTTAGACTGACCCAAGTGAGCAAAAGTGGTGTCTAAGTAAACTTTTCTCTCCTAATCTTTGGTCAGATTCTACTTGGCTCTGCATGTAGACACATTGATCACTTCAGAAATGTTTTGTCCAAAACTAAGATAGAGGTTAGCTTTGCCTCTTGTCCATTGGAGCAGATATGGGGTTTTTGTACCCTAAATTGTGTTCTCTCAGCAGCTCAAGCACCTACAGTCCCTTAGCCTTATCATAAGGCCCAGACCAAACATAAGGACAGAATGTTTATGCAAGGTAATGAGTAACTCCACAATTCCTGAGTTAAGTTGCCACTCAGTCTACAAACCTGGAGGTCAGGATGCTTGCACAGAGGAAGGAAAACCATCTTTTGAAACCACGCCCATAGCCAGTGAAAAATTACCAAACATTAGCCAACCCCAGAAGATCAATAAAAACCTAATGCTCCCTTTGTTTGGTGAGCAGAAATCTGATCCCCTCTGGATCGCTGCTCTATCCCTTCTACTAGAGCTGGTGTCACCTAGCTTGGGCTGAAGTCCCAGTAAAGGAGCCTTTCCTGTCTGGTTCATAATATATGGCTTGGTTTCATTTCTACTATTTCTATGTCATAATATCTTGCCATCCAGTATTATTTCCATTCCTTGGCCTCTTATTGATATTCCTACATCTCCATCTACAAAGACACAAGAGAAGAAAGGCAATAGAAGATCATGAATTTAAACATTTTAAACAAATTGCCATTGGGTGCTATGGGGCCTAATTCTATCCTTTATGCAGGGACTTAAGTTGAATTTAAATAAAACCCAACAACACAATGCAATAAAATTCTGCTTATTAGAAATACAACCAAAAGCTAAAATGGAAGGTCTTGAATTAAGGCCTGGGTACATTTTAACTAATCAAACACACATAAAAGGAAATCAGCTTTGGCAATATTATTTTAGGCAATGTAGTATTTAAAGCTTTTTATTAAGTTAAAAAAGCATTGTGTTATGTTAAATTGGTACACTCATAAAAATATATCATGAATAAACTTTAATATGCCAACTAAAAAGCCTCAAAATGCACCTAAAAAATAGAGACATATGGCAGAAGTTGACAAATTTAAGACACCATTATAAATACAAACAGATCTCAAGTTCAAAAATGAAACAAAGTCAAATAAGGATTGAAAAAAGAACAAGTAATATAATTAATGAGATAGAACTAATATAATATGCCAAACTTTTTATCTTAAAATTAGAAATCTCATACCCTCTTTCATACATTTGGTCCATATAGAATCACTAACTGTGAAAATAAAATTATTAGCCTATTTCAAGGAATTATTATGGAAATGAGCTGATAAAAATATTTACCCAAATGACCCATTAGAATGCTAAATGATAGCAATGTGCACGATGACTCAACTGCTCCTCCACACGCTTTGCTGGGCCCCGTAATTTAGATATTTTGTATTTTAACTTTTACAAGCTTCTGGTCTGCAATAATAATTTTATAGTTTGCTGTGGAACTTCACCAAATCTATACAATCTGCAAAAGTCTTCAAAATTCCACATATGTGGATTGTCACTGGGCCTACTATTTGTTCTGCACATTTTGCACCAAATTCTTCAACATGTTAAAACAAATATACCATGTGCTATGCAGCAATGAGTGAAAAGTACCTATTGGGAGACTATTGCGCTAACACTCAGCACCTTCTATAATTCTGCGTTTGAGTCTTTTTCTGGACAGCTCTACCTTTCAATTCCCCAATCAACACATTAAACATGCATCCTTTTCAAAAAGTATTGTCTGTAAACCTTATGAATCTTAATACCAACCCATTTTGCCAAAAGAATGGGAACTTTTTCATGTTTGCTGTGAGCAGAAAAGCCATATAACTCAACTGAACCCTGGATGTGCAAATCTAATGAACACCCAACCCTGAGAGTGCAGACAAGGACCATAAAACTTATTCAACTGTTAACCTTTCTAAGAAAGCAAACTCAGGAGATTGGTAACTGTTTTGCTTTCTTTTTTCTTCTCTCTTCTTTTTTTGTTGACATTCAAAACATATGTCCCTCCACCCTTCTATTGCTGCTGCCAACCCCCCCCCGCCAAAAAATCAGTTCACTATGTGAGTTAAGATTGAAACTTCATGTACCATTTTACTTTCTATCAGGTGTGATTTTCTACAGCAGAAGAGTTCAGTAAGTAATAAAGGTTATTTTGTGGACCACTATTGTCTGGTGTACATGAGAAATAAACACATGTGCATGTAAATTAAGAAACTCAGTTTACCAGGTGTGGTGGTTCATGTCTGTGATCCCAGCTAGCTGGGAGGCTTGAGGCAGGAGGATCATGCTTGAGGTCAGCCCAGGAAACAGAGCAAAACCCCACCCCACCCCACTCCCCCCAAAAAAGGAGTGAAAGAAAAGAACCCCAGTGATTCAGATTTCTCCAAGAATAAAGTATGCTCTATAGGAAGAACAAAGTATTGCTCCATATGACATAAAAAGTTTTTTTTAAAGAAGGCCTTCAGAAACCCAGTATTGTTTTCATTTGCTCTGTAGAAAACAACTTCAAGGAAACACAAAGATCTATTTGCAGAAGCAAACATGTTCATGTGAACTTCCATGAACACAAGTCTCTGCAATATTACAGTGGCAGCAAGCAAACCATTTTACCCTGCCCACCTCCCAGTTTGTGGCTTAAAATGGTTCCAAAAGTGAAAACATATAAGTATCTCCTCTAAAATCAGTCTCCAAAGGATAGAACCAAACACTAGAACATCCTAGATTCCTTTAACTCATCATTAAATGATTCTTCCAATAAGATCTCTCTATAAATACTTTTGTAACCTTGGAGATTTCAACTTTTTCTAGTTCTGTTAATCACCTTGTAAGAAAAACCCTACTGAGTTCTCTTAAGTGCAGATAAACACAAAATAACAATTTATGTTTTTTATAAACCCATTTCTACTCAGAATTCCAGGAAAATGGAATGACAGAATGGAAAGCCAATGAGTAGTCCTTATTTTTCAGCTTGGGCATCAGTTGCTTCTTAGATCAGAAGAAAGTCAGAACCAGCCTCTCTATTTGTCACCCAGAGGTTAAACCAGGATGCCTCACAGAGAAAAAAATTCCATTTTCAACTTTCTACCACATAGTTCCTATAGTTCCTGTAGTTTATCCAGTGCACAGAAATTAGGTTAAAGACCCAGAACATGGAGCCACCAACAGGACAGGGGACCACACCTTCCTTTGCAGATTGTCTTTACCATTTTCTCTTCCTTTATTCCATGCATCAGGGTCATTGGAAGAAGTAGGGGCACTTGTGGACAAATGTGTTCATGTTCTACTTTTCTTCTTCAACAAAGAGCTATAAGTTGTCTTTTATCATGACCAGTGCTCAAAAATTTATGCTCTGACATTGATGCACTGTGTAAAGAAGCATAAGCCACTGCATCCAATGATAGCCCACACCTGTTACACTGACCTCCAGCTCATTCACCTCAGGTACAGACCATTAACTTGACACAATAGTTTACTTAACTGTGAGAGTCTCAACCATCCGAAATCAGCATCATGAAGTGTGCTACAAATAAGACAATGGCCTTGAATTCCCAAGACAACCTAGAGACATAATGGATAGGCTGGTCCGTTATGATTGTGATAAATAAAGGGCTTGGCTGGATCTGGGAAGGCAGGCGGGAGTTATGCCTACCACATGGTATCATCTACTTCATCACAGACTGATCCAAAGTCAGAATGTTTGATAGCATCTTGCTTTGTTCTATAACTTAGTTGTTAAGCTGTCCAAGGAGTCCCAGGAGAGTTTTAGCCGGTGAGGAAAAAACACAAAGTGGATTCTTCTGCTGAAACTCAACTTTTAGCACAAGAGAAGAGCTCACTGAGAATTAGTCAGGGGCAAGGGTATATACAGCTTTGGATAAGGACTGTGACTTTGCTGACATTTCCACTTGTATAAATAATTCTTAAATTTCCATCAAAAGTGGGAAACATATCTAATCTTTCATATGAAAGATTGAGCTTCACCAAAAAGTGAGTTAGGTATTTCCCCAAAAGCTGTGATATGATATCCAGGATCACAAAGGTATGTTGAGCCTTCTACCCTTGTTTTTCAGAGGGTCTTCAGTACTCAAAAAGCACTACCTCTACTGGTACAAAAACACATATGAAGACCAGTGTAAAAGAATAGAAGACCTGGATACAAGTCCACACAGCTATGCTCACCTAATTTTTGACAAAGGTGCCAAAAACATACCATGGAGAAAAGACAGCCTCTTCAACAATCGTTGCTAGGGAAACTGGATATCTGCCTGCAGAAAAATGAAACTAGATCCATGTTTGTCACCCTGTACAAGTATTAACTCAAAGTGGATTGAATACCTTAATATAAAATCTGAGACCTTGAATCTAGTACAGGAAAGATCAGGGAATACACTGGAAGCAATAGGCATAGGCAAGGACTTCCTCAGTAGAACTAAAGCAGCTCAGCTACTAAGAGCAAGGATAGACACTTGGGACTGCGTGAAATTAAAAAGCTTCTGCACAACAAAAGAAATGGTCTCTGAACTAAAAGGCCACCCACAGAATGGGAGAAAATATTTGCCAGATATACATCAGATAAGGGACTGATAACCAGAACATACAGAAAGCTCAAAAAACTAAACTCCATGCTGCAGCCCAGTGGCTGCAGAGAAGGAGGGAGGGGAGCACAAAGCTGGCTGCAAGCTATGAGAAAATACTAATGAGAGGAAGATCCAAGATGGCAACTAGAGGGCAGAAGCAGACAGTGTGAGCTCCATAAATCAAAAATTTTGCTGAGATGCTGGAGCCACACTTGGCAGGAAGAAAACACCAAGAAGAATCAAAACTCCAAAACCCTGAACCCCCAGCACATACAAAGCTTCTCCACACCACGTTGAAAACAGGAGGGCTGCCACACCACCAGATGCTGACTCCAAACCTTATTGGGGACCCAGATGAACAGGTCAGCAAAAGCAGCAACCAGTATTCCCACAGCTACCCCTGGGATAAATCAGCATAGCCCCATGGGCAGAATTACCCCCTACCCCACAAAAAAAAACCTGAATAACAAACAAGGAACTGAAAAGGACATGCAGCAGAGGGTCGGGGTGCCATAAGCACACTGGAGAAGGGGGAGGAGCAAGGAGCTGATCTCCACATGAACTTTCAGTAAACAAAGACTGGAAAGGCAGAAGGGCCAACAGTGTGCAGGTGATAAGCCGGTGCATGAAATAAGGCAGATAGTGGTCCACAAAGCTCATCTCCTGAGCCAGTGAGCAACATCCAAAGTCAAACAATGTTGCAAAGTTGAAAAACAGTCAGCAAACCAGCATAACACACTTACAGCAGAGAGCTGGCTGACAGATACCTGACCTTGCCCAAGAGAAAAGGTGTGAAGCAAAGAAACAAGCCACCAATAAACCAACACAACAAAAACCCAACTCCAAAGCGACACAGCTAGTGGGTCACAGAGCTGAGCTCCAGAACCTGATAGAAGCCACACCTCACTGACGGAGGAGCTGACTAAGCAGCTGCCACTGAAACACAGGAAAAAACACTGGCAAGTCTCCCCAACCACCTGGAGAGACTAAACAGAGGTTCTGCATAAATACCAACACCATGACTGGATGCTGAAAGAGTAACACAGAACTACTAAGACTGAAATTCTATTGTTCCTGAACCTGGAATTTTGTTTTATGTGTTTGTTTGTCTTGTCCCCTATTTGTTTGTCCACCACCTCTCCCTGTTGATTTTTTTGGTTCTCTTTTTTTTTCTTTTTCTTTATTTTTTCTTTCTTTCTTTCATTACGTTTACTATTGTAAGTTAGCTAATACTAAATTACACACAGTCCAGGGACAGAAACAACACCAAGTGGAACAATGGGAAGACAAAAAAGGGATGAGAACATTCTCCCCCCAAAAATAATTTAATACAGGATTCAGAGGGAAATGAAGAAAATGGATACCAAGTTCCAGACTCCAACAAAACAAAGATAAACTATGCCAAGGAAATCAATGAAGCCTAAAGAACACTCTGAAAGAAGAAATAGTGCATGTAATCACTGAGAATTTCATAGAGATGTTACTAGACATGGTCAACCAAAATATAAAGAAGCACTCAAGAGATTCCAAGACAACAAAAATAAAGAATATGAAATGACACAAAAATAAATAAATGACCTCATACAAGCCCTAAATAAATACGAAAATGAAACAGAGAACACCATACATAGAGAGATAAATAAATTAAGGACGAAAATTGACAATATTAAAGAGGAAGTTACCCATAATAAGAAAACCTCAGAAAAAAGAATGAAACAGAAAAACAAAATACAATGGAAGGCCACTAAAGCAGACTAGAAGAAGCAGAAGACAGAATCTCAGAACTTGAGGATGAAATGGAAATTAAAGTAAAAACTGAATAGCTATTAGACAAACAACTCAAGACCTGTGAAAAGAATATGCAAGAACTCACCGACTCCATCAAAAGACCAAACCTGAGAATCATAGGCATTGAAGGAGAAGAGGTGCAAGCAAAAGAGATTCGTAATATATTCAACAAAAAAATAACAGAAAATTCCCAAATCTAGAGAAAGCTATGCCATTCACATATAGGAAGCTTCAGGACACCAAACAAATTTGACCAAAATAGAACTACCCCAACATATTATCATCAAAACAACAAGCACAGAGAATAGAGAAAGAATATTGAAGGCTGCAAGAGAGAAAAAACAAACAACATACAAAGGTAAACCCATCAAAATCACAGCAGATTTCTCAAAGGAAACCTTAAAAGCAAGAAGAGCATGGAGTGAGGTATTCTGGCACTAAATGAAAAGAACTTCAACCCTAGGATACTCTACCCAGCAAAACTATCATTCAAAATAGATAGAGCAATAAAAGTCTTCCATGATAAGCAAAAACTAAAATAATATATGACAACGAAGCCTCCACTAAAAAAGATTCTTCAAGGAATTCTGCACACAGAAAATGAAATCAAACAAAACCATGAGAGGACAGGCAGTGCCAAACCACAGTAGAAGGAAAGGCAAGTAATCACAGAGTAACATTGATTCATCTGCACATACTCAAACAAAAAAACAAAAATAACGAAATGACAGGAATCACCACATACCTATCAATATTAACACTGAATGTTAACAGACTTAACTCCCCCATCAAAAGATAACTCTTGGCAAACTGGATTAAAAAGGAAGATCCAACAATCTGTTGTTTACAGGAGACCCGCCTCATCAACAGAAACAAGCACTGGCTTAGGATGAAAGGCTGGAAGATGATATACCAAGCCAATGGTCCCCCAAAACAGGCAGGAGTAGCAATGCTTACCTTGGATAAAATACACTTCAAACTTATTGATCAAACAAGATAAAGAAACATACTCCATACTAATAAAAGGTGAGATACACCAAAAGGAAATAACAATTATCAACCTATATGCACCCATTATTGCTGCACCCAATTTCATCAAACATACTCTAAAGGACTTAAAAACATATAAAAACTCCAACACAGTGGTAGTGGGAGACCTTAATACCCCCCTATCACCAATAGATAGGTCATCCGAACAAAAACTCAAAAGAGAAATCCTAGAACTAAATCACACCATAGGACAAATGGACCTAGCTGATTTCTACAGAATATTTCATCCAACTTCTGCACAATATACATTCTTCTCAGCAGTCAATGGAACCTTCTCCAAAATTGATCATATCTTAGAGAACAAAACAAGCCTCAGCAGATATAACAAAATAGAAATAATCCCATGCATTCTATCTGATCACAATGCATTAAAACTAGAACTCAGCAACAAAAACAACAGTAAAAAACATGCAAACAATTGGAAG
The DNA here is from genome assembly GCF_047511655.1 of Castor canadensis. Taxonomy (NCBI): domain Eukaryota; kingdom Metazoa; phylum Chordata; class Mammalia; order Rodentia; family Castoridae; genus Castor; species Castor canadensis. The sequence continues at coordinate 73,676,638 of NC_133399.1, read as the reverse complement.
CTGAACAACACATTGCTCAATCATCAATGGGTCATTGATGAAATAAAAGAGGAAATTAAAAGTTTCCCAGAAGTTAATGAAAATGAAAATATGACCTACCAGAAACTAGGGACACAGCAAACACTTTCCTAAGAGGAAAGTTTATAGCCATGAGTGCATATATTAAAATGACACAAAGATCTCAAATCAATGACCTAATGGTACATCTCAAACTCCTAGAAAAACAAGAACAAGCAAATCCCAAAAAAGCAGAAGGAGAGAAATAATAAAAATAAGGGCCTAAATCAATGAAATAGAAATTTAAAAACCATACAAAGAAACAATGAAACAAAAGCTGGTTCCATGAAAAAAATTAATAAGATTGACAAACCCCTGGCAATCCTCACTAAGATAAGGAGAGAAAAAGCAAAAATCAGTAAAATCAGAAATGCATTGGGGTGATAACAACAAACACCACAGAAATCCAGGGAATCATCAGCAACTACTTTGAGATTTGAAAATCTTGAGAAATGGACAGATGTCTAGATACTTATGACCATCCAAAATTGAACCAAGAGGATATTGATCACCTGAATAGATCTATAACACAAAATGAAATTAAAGCATCAATAAAGAGTCTCCCAAAAAAGAAAAGACCAGGACCTGATGGATTCTCTGCTAAATTCTATCAGACCTTTAAAGAAGAACTAATACCAACTGTCCTTAACCTGTTCCATGATATAAAAAGGGAAGGAACACTGCCTAACTCATTTAATGAAGTCAGTATTACATGCATCCCAAAACCAGACAAAGGCACCTCCAAAATGGAGAACTATAGGCCAATCTCCTTAATGAATATCATTACAAAATCCTCAATAAAATAATGACAAACTGAAAACAACAACACATCAGAGATCATTCACCAAAACCAAGTCAACTTTATCCCAGGGATGCAGGGGTGGTTCAACACACACAAATCCATAAATGTAATACAGCACACTAATAGAAGCAAAGACAAAAACCACTTGATCATCTCAGTACATGCAGAAAAAGCCTTTGACAAGATCCAACACCACTTCATGATAAAAGCTTCAAGAAAACTAGGAATAGAAAGAAAGTACCTCAACATTATAAAGGCTATAAATGACAAACCTATAGTCAACATCACACTTAATGGAGAAAAACTGAAACCATTTCCCCTACAATCAAAAATGAGACAAGGGTGCCCACAATCCCTACTCCTATTCAACATAGTCCTGGAATTCCTAGCCAGAGCAATTAGGCAAGAAGAAGAAATAAAAGGAATACAAAGAGGTAAAAAAAAAAAAACTGTCAAAATATCCCTATTTGCAGATGATATGATCCTATACCTTAAAGACCCTAAAAACTCCTAGACACCATAAACAGCTACAGCAAGGTGGCAGAATACAAAATCAACTTACAAAAATCATTAGCTTTTCTATACACCAATAACAAACACACTGAGAAAGAATATATGGAAACAATTCCAATTACAATAGCCTCAAAAAATTAAATACCTAGGAGTACACTTAACAAAAGATGTCAATGACCTCTACAAGGAGATCTACAAAACCCTGAAGAAAGAGATTGAGGAAGACTACAGAAGGTAGAAAGATCTCCTGTGTTCACAGATTGGTAGAATCAACATAGTAAAAATGGCTATACTACCAAAAGCAATCTACATGTTTAATGCAATTCCCATCAAAATCCCAATGACATTCATTAAAGAGATTGAAAAATCTACCATTAAATTTATATGGAAACACAAGAGGCCACGAATAGCCAAGGCAATACTCAGTCAAAAGAACAATGCTGGAGGTATCACCATACCAGACTTCAAACTATATTACAAAGCAATAACAATAAAAACAGCATGGTACTGGCACAAAAACAGACATGAAGACCAGCAGAACAGAATAGAGGACCCAGATATGAATCCACATAGCTATGCCAACCTTATTTTTGACAAAGGCACCAAAAACATATCATGGAGAAAAGACAGCTTATTCAACAAATATTGCTGGGAAAAGTGGTTCTCTGCCTGCAGAAAATTAAAACAAGATCCATGTATATCACCCTATACCAATATTAACTCAAAATGGATCAAGGATCTTAATATCAGACCCCAAACTCTAAAGTTGGTACAGGAAAGAGTAGGAAATGCTCTGGAATTAATAGGTATAGGCAAGAACTTTCTCAATGAAACCCCAGCAGCTCAGCAACTAAGAGATAGCATAAATAAGTGGGACTTCATAAAACTAAAAAGCTTCTGCTCAACAAAAGAAATCTCTAAACTGAAGAGAACACCCACAGAGTGGGAGAAAATATTTGCCAGCTACACATCAGACAAAGGACTGATAACCAGAATATATAGGGAACTTAAAAAACTAAATTCTCCCAAAACTAATGAACCAATAAAAAAGTGGGCAAGTGAACTAAACAGAACTTTCTCAAAAGAAGAAATTCAAATGGCCAAAAAACACATGAAAAATGTTCACCATCTCTAGCAATAAAGGAAATGCAAATTAAAACCACACTAAGATTCCACCTCACCCCTGTTAAGATAGCCATTATTAGCAACACCACTAACAACAGGTGTTGGCGAGGATGGGGGGAGAAAGGAACCCTCTTACACTACTGGTGGGAATGTAAACTAGTACAACCACTCTGGAAAAAAATTTGGAGGCTACTTAAAAATCTAAACATTGATCTACCATATGATCCAGCAATACCACTCTTGGGGATATACCCAAAAGAATGTGACACAGGTTACTATAGAGGCACCTGCACACCCATGTTTATTGCGGCACTATTCACAATAGCCAAGTTATGGAAACAGCCAAGATGCCCCACCACTGACGAATGGATTAAGAAAATGTGGTATCTATACACAATGGAATTTTATGCAGCCATAAAGAAGAACGAAATGTTATCATTCGCTGGTAAATGGATGGAATTGGAGAACATCATTCTGAGTGAGGTTAGCCTGGCCCAAAAGACCAAAAATCATATGTTCTCCCTCATATGTGGACATTAGATCAAGGGCAAACAGAACAAGGGGATTGGACTATGAGCACATGATAAAAGCGAGAGCACACAAGGAAGGGGTGAGGATAGGTAAGACACCTAAAAAACTAGCTAGCATTTGTTGCCCTTAACGCAGAGAAACTAAAGCAAATACCTTAAAGCAACTGAGGCCAATAGGAAAAGGGGACCAGGAACTAGAGAAAAGGTTAGATCAAAAAGAATTAACCTAGAAGGTAACACCCACGCACAGGAAATCAATGTGAGTCAATGCCCTGTATAGCTATCCTTATCTCAACCAGCAAAACCCCTTGTTCCTTCCTATTATTGCTTATACTCTCTCTACAACAAAATTAGAGATAAGGGCAAAATAGTTTCTGCTGGGTATTGAGGGGGGGAGCGGGAGGGGGTGGAGTGGGTGGTAAGGGAGGGGGTGGGGACAGGGGGGAGAAATGAACCAAGCTTTGTATGCACATATGAATAATAAAAGAAAAATGAAAAAAAAAATAAAAATTTGATTTGTCTCTCACATGAACATACTGATTCCCTGAGATTCTGGCCATCAGATCCTGTATCAGAGAGAAGACAAACCAGAAATAAAAAATGAGCAGTGTGCATTTTCAGACTCAGTCATTTAGCACTAACTCTTCAGCTAAAACAGAATAGATCCTGATCTTCTTTAATTTAAAATGTAGTAGAGAAGAAAGACAAAAAATGAATATTATAAATTCAAATATTCATTTAAGCAAACAGTGTGCTGTGATCACTAAATGAATTTAACCTACAATGGACCCAGAATGATTGATTGGAAGAAGACACAGCCACACAAGAAATGAAGGGTGAACAGGAATTAATGAGGCAAAGGGTGAAGATCATTTTATCTAACCTGCAGAATTTTTGAAGTTCTTTTGCATGTGATTCTATCCAAGTTAGAGAATCAGGTACATATGTACCTTAAACACCAAAACCAAAACCTATAAAAATACCTGAAATAAAAATATTAAGAAAATGGACTTCAAGCAATGGAGACAATGATCCCTGCTTTATGGGAAATTAATGAAGTAAAACCCCAAATGTTGCCGCTTCCTATCATGAGTGTCCAGATTATTCCCTAAGTACAAGGAAGTGAGTCAAAGTCTTCTAGACTCACTGAAATGATAAGATAAAGAGCCTGGTAAAACCATGGGAAGTCGAGGTCATGGGACAGAGCATTGGAAAGAAGACAGCAATATACAAAAAGAACCCTGGAGTAAGCAGAGGGCCTTTCAATATTTAGCAGTGTAACAGTCAATACGTATTTACAAGAAAAATGTCTGGGGCTGAGGAAAACAATATCTAGAAAGATTATAGGAAACTCTGAATAGTGCTTACACAGTGCCATCATTAGGCTGGACCAACTCAAAACACACGATAAAATGGGCTAAGAAAACGGAAAGTTCTTGTCTCAGCAGTGAGGAAGGAGTCCAAAGCTGAGCACTGTCCTGAATCACCTACCAACTCATAAGAACAAATCAAGTAAGGCCTGAGCTGATTATTAGAAACATAAATGTATTACAAAATATAATTCCATAGAGAAATGGAGACCCAGTAGATAACCAAATTGCACTTATGGAGATGAAAACTGACAGAAATCAAAGTACACATTGAATAACACACTTTTGAGATGGGTCATAAAGCTTGTATGAAGATTTTGGAAACTTTTTGGAATTTGGAAATAATCCAAAAATTCACAGAAAAACCATATAACATAGGAAAATTATTAAAGAATTAATAAAAGCATGTCAACTGTAAAAAAAAAAAAAAACAAAATTAGAAATAAGGGCAAAATAGTTTCTGCTGGGTATTGGGGGGGAGAGGGAGGGGGGCAGAGTGGGTGGTAAGGGAGGGGGTGGGGGCAGGGGGGAGAAATGAACCAAGCCTTGTATGTACATATGAATAATAAAAGAAAAATGAAAAAAAAAAAAAGAAAATGTGGTATTTACACATGATGGAATTTTATGCAGCCATGAAGAAGAATGAAATGTTATCATTTGCTGGTAAATGGATGGAATTGGAGAACATAATTCTGAGTGAGGTTAGCCTGGCCCAAAAGACCAAAACTCATATGTTCTCCCTCATATGCAGACAATAGATCAAGGGCAAATACAACAAGGGGATTGGACTTTGATCACATGATAAAGTGAGAGCACACAAGGGAGGGGTGAGGATAGGTAAGACACCCAAAAAACTAAATAGCATTTGTTGCCCTCAATGCAGAGAAACTAAAGCAGATACTTTAAAGCAACTGAGGCCAATAGGAGAAGGGGACCAGGAACTAGAGAAAAGGTTAGTTTGAGAAGAATTAACCTAGAAGGTAACACACATGCACAGGAAATTAATGTGAGTCAACTCCCTGTATAGCTATCCTTATCTCAACCAGCAAAAACCCTTGATCCTTCCTATTATTGCTTATACTCTTTCTTCAACAAAATTAGAGATAAGGGCAAAATAGTTTCTGGCGGGTAGAAAGGTGTAAGGGGAGGTAAGGGAGGGAGCAGGAGGAGGGGAGTAAGGGAGGAGGCAGGGGAAGGGGGGAGAAATGACCCAAAACTGTATGCACATATGAATAAAATAAAAATTTTTTAAATATGGCTACACTACCAAAAGCAATGTACATGTTTAAGGCAATTCCCATCCAAATCCTAATGACATTTGTCACAGAGATTGAAAAATCTACCCTAGAGTTCATTTGGAAACACAAGAGACCATAAATAGTCAAGGCAATACTCAGTAAAAAGAGCAATGCTGGAGGTATCACAATACCCAACTTCAAACTATATTACAAATCAAAGCAATAAAAATAGCATGGTACTGGCACAAAAACAGATATTAAGATCAGTGGAACAGAATACAGGAACTGGATATGAATCCACACAGCTATGCCCACCTTATTTTTGACAAAGGCGCCAAAAACATACGATGGAAAAAAGACAGTCTCTTCAACAAATGTTGCTGGGAAGAGTGGTTATCTGTCTGCAAGGAACTGAAATTAGATCCATGTTTATCACCCTGAATTGCTTCAACTCAAAATGGATCAAGGCCCTTAATATCAGACCCAAAACTCTGAAGTTAGTACAGGAAAAAGCAGGTAAAGGAACACATGAACAAAGAAAAATAAATATGCAGTAAACTAGTATTATTTTATTAACTTGCAATGAGGTAACTGGAGTCAGGGATGTCGTTTTCTCTGCTCTTGTATCCTTAGCCCCTAGATCAGTGCCTGACATGTAAATTCATTGAATGAATGAATAAATGATGGAGTACAATATTTTAAAAAAGAGCAAGCAGGGAATACTCTAGAAGTAATAGTTATACGCAAGGACTTCCTCAATAGAACCCCAGCAGCTTAGCAACTAACAGAAAGGATGGACAAATGCGACTATATGAAACTAAAAAGCTTCTGCACAACAAAAGAAATGGTCTCTAAACTGAAAAGACCACCCACAGAGTGGGAGAAAATATTTGCCTGCTATACATCAGACAAAGGACTGATAACCAGAATATACAGGGAATTTAAAAAACTAAACTCTCAACAGCCAAGATGCCCCACCACTGACGAATGGATTAAGAAAATGTGGTATCTATACACAATGGAATTTTATGCAGCCATGAAGAAGAACGAAATGTTATCATTCGCTGGTAAATGGATGGAATTGGAGAACATCATTCTGAGTGAGGTTAGCCTGGCTCAAAAAACCAAAAATCGTATGTTCTCCCTCATATGTGGACATTAGATCAAGGGCAAACACAACAAGGGGATTGGACTATGAGCACATGATAAAAGCGAGAGCACACAAGGGAGGGGTGAGGATAGGTAAGACACCTAAAAAACTAGCTAGCATTTGTTGCCCTTAATGCAGAGAAACTAAAGCAAATACCTTAAAGCAACTGAGCCAATAGGAAAAGGGGACCAGGAACTAGAGAAAAGGTTAGATCAAAAAGAATTAACCTAGAAGGTAACACCCACACACAGGAAATCAATGTGAGTCAATGCCCTGTATAGCTATCTTTATCTCAACCAGCAAAACCCCTTGTTCCTTCCTATTATTGCTTATACTCTCTCTACAACAAAATTAGAGATAAGGGCAAAATAGTTTCTGCTGGGTATTGAGGGGGGGAGCGGGAGGGGGTGGAGTGGGTGGTAAGGGAGGGGGTGGGGGCAGGGGGGAGAAATAAACCAAGCCTTGTATGCACATATGAATAATAAAAGAAAAATGAAAAAAAAAAAAAAAAAACTAAACTCTCCCAAAATAATGAACCAATAAAGGAATGGGCAACTGAACTAAACAGAACTTTCTCAAAAGAAGAAATTCAAATGGCCAAAAACGCATTAAAAAATGCTCACCATCTCTGACAATAAAGGAAATGCAAATCAAAACCACTTTAAGATTCTACCTCACTCCTGTTAGAAGAACACCACCAACAACAAATGTTGGTGAGGATGCAGGAAAAAAGGAACCCTCACATGGTCCTGGTGGGAATGTAAACTAATACAACCACTTTGGAAAACAATAATGGAGGTTTCTGAAAAAACTAAAAATAGATCTGCCATCCAGCATTACCACTCCTACGGATACACCCAAAAGAATGTGATTCAGCTTACAAAAAAGACACCTGCACACACGTTTATTGAAGCACTATTCACAATAGCTAAACTATGGAAACAGCGAAGAGGATGCACTACTGATGAATGGATTAAGAAAATGTGGTATTTATAAAATGGAAATTTACTCAAACACAAAGAAGAATGATATTTTGTCATTCGCAGGTAAATGGATGGAACAGGAGAACATCATCTTAAGTGAAGTTAGCCAGATTCAGAAGGCCAAAAGCCACATGTTCTCTCTCATGAGTGAAATATATACCTAATACAAATGCAGCAATATTATGAAACACTGGTTACACTAAGAGAAAGTCACATACAAGAGGGATAGGGTAAAAGAAGGAAATTAGAACTTGAATATGGTTGATATACTCTCCATGCAAGAATGAATATAGAAATCTTAAACTGGCTGAAACCACCATAAAAAAGGGAGTAAGGTAGAATGAAGAAAATTAGAGGCAATAAATCAATTGTGGTACATGTATTATAATACATATATACATGGAAATACCACAAGGAAACTTCATGTGCAGCTACCTTTATCTCAAACAAACTAAAATGTCATATTTTTCTTTTTATCTTTTCTCTTTTTTTCTTTTATAAAATCGGGGAACAGAACAGGTCTTGCCCTGTAAGGAAAGACGGTACCAGTGGGAGTGGGAAGATGACAGGAAAGGGGATAGGAGTGTGAAAAAATGTGTACACATGTATGTAAATGCAAAAACGATGCCTATTGAAACTATTCCAGGAATTGGGGGAGGAGGTAATAAAGGAGAATGGTAGAGGAGGTGAATTCAAGTATGACAGATTTGATTCATTATAAGAACCTGTGTAAATGCCACAACGTACCCCCATCCAGCACAACAATAAAGGAATAAATAAATAAAACACCACCTCTGACATCCCACCCAAACAAGAAACTGCCTGACCAAAGCAACACAATCATAATTTTTCACATATAATTGCAATTCATCTGTACTTATTATTATTATTATTTAAACTTGAGATAATCCAGTCTTGCTTTGACTTACACCTCTCAGAGGTATTTTCTGGTGAATGTAATTCTAGGCTTCCTGCAGCTCGTGTGAACATACTTTTCTAAAGCTAAGATAAAAATTGTATCAAGTACCAATTATTCCTGGGGCTGATGAACAATCAGATTATCACCTTATTCTACAACTTTTTAGTCCATACAAATACTTTAAAATAATAATTTATTGGATATAAATTCAGCAAAATATTATGGGGAAATTGCACAGGATTTTTATTTTATTCTTTATGCTTTTCTATATTTTGCCAGTTTTCTAGAATATTGAGAAAGTTTGTTGTTAAAATTGTAACAATATTGGAAAGCACATGCATTTAGTAATATGGAACACTTACAATTATGTAGAACATTTTAAGAAAAGATGAAAGTCCCAACTTGCGGCATGTTTCTAATCGATGTATCAAAAGCACTCCCAAGGTGCCCAGTGCATAACAAGTGCTATAAAACCTCCTTAGGCGGCAATTAAACAAGGACTTTTAATTCACTAATTATAACAGGAAAAAGTGAATTATAGAGCAATTGATAATTTTCCTGAGATACCCATATGACCTTGAGCTCTCCTGGGGAAAGAAGGTACTTGACCACTCCACATTTTGCCCCTTCCACATTTCCATTAGAGAGAGCACGAAGTATGGAACTCCACTGAAAAAAAATTTAACTTCCCCTTCTACTTTTCTTTCTTTTTCTTCTTAATAAATTAAAGTTTGCCTTCAACATAATTGTATAATCAACTTAAAGACTTTTAAAAAGCAATGTTACAAAAAAAGAGTTGCTGTTTTTGTTCTTCAGGTCTGTTTTTACTGAATTGACAATTGGCTTCACTTGTTTTCAAATTGACTTGCTTGATCCCTTGGCATCAAGAAGACACAACCTTAATCTAAATGTCATTAGCACCTAAATGTAAGATTATTGATTTAGCTGCAAAAGAAACTAAAAACTTGCCATTCTGATGGAAAAGCTTCATATACTTTTATGATGGGAATAACGAACATTTAGCAGGCACTCAGTGTATGTCAAGTGATATTCTTAGCACCTTACAAATATTAACTCATTTAATCTCTGTAACAACCCCACGAAGCAGGCAATTGTATCGTCCTCATTCGAGAAAGGAAGATACTGTGATACAAAGCAAGTGAATAACAATTAATAAGAAGCAAGGAAATGACCAGGAGGTTGTCTTGGTCTGAGTCCTGCACTCTTAACCACTGAGCTTGCTTTGCTTCACTGCTCCACCAATGGTGCTATGGCTGATTATGTTGCTGAGCTATGCAGTGGAGTGGCTGGGACATGGGCTTTGGATCACACAGACTCAGGTCTTCATGCCCAGTCTACCCTTGCGAAGCAAACCACTTGTCCCAGTTTCCCTAATCTCGTACCTAAATTTACATGAAGATACACGGATTAAATTAGATAATGGTGCAAAGTGTTTAGCCAATGTAATCACATATTGAGGCGCCTGTAAAATGGCAATCAGTGTGATTATATGCATTTTATAACACATTTTCTCCTTCCCAAGAAGAGAATGCATTCAGAATGTTTACAGTCAAATGAGAAGTTTACAAGGAGGAAGGCAGACTCCCTCCTTTCAAAACTGAAGAAGAGTCAAAAGCCAAGATTTAGCTATAGTTGGAAAGTTTTGTGGATCTCAAGTGAGTAACACTTTCATCTACTTATTTTTTTTTTATTCAAGGGCACAAGAAATAGCCTTATGGGAGGGTTTACAACTCCTTTTTGCTGCCAAAAGGCAGAAACTCAAACAACACACTGCTTGTAATTCTTGCCGCAAGAGATCTGGGAACGAAATGAAGATACAAAGAGCTGGCAAGGATTGTGCTGGACCAGTTCAATATGACACTGTATTTTGGAATGGAAGAAAAAAAGAAGCAGCAAGTAATTTCTTCCATGAGAACAACCAGTGCATATTATTCTAGTGAAAGTACTTAAACACACAGAATAGAGACAGAACATAAAAAACAGCAAATTGCTTTAAAGAAAAAAATCAACTCCTACGGGAAAAAGATGTTCTTGTTTAATTTTGTGCTCACAGAGCAGAAATGAATGCTGAAAGGGAATGTCTAGCACAGAGTCCAGCACATAATAAGTAAGGAGTTCAATTAACATTTTCTAGATGAGCATTAGAAAATATCTAAAGAATTTTCTACACAACCAAAATCTCATTTCAAGAAAGACAACTATTTGCCTTGATTCACTCTAGTGTACCATCCAACTACAGTCAAAAGAGAGGAGCTTGTTTATAGAAAACTGTTGCCAACATTTTTAATTATTTGCTGTATTAATGTATTTTAAAAGCTTTAAAACTTCATAGAGAAATAAAATGATTTGAGCTTTTAGAATTAGTAAACTTTGTGAATTTTAGCTAAAAAAATTGTTAAAACTCCCATATCTGTAGAGTTGAGAGGTCAACAGAGATGATATTTACAAAGAATATCAGGTAGTTTTTGTTCCATAAGACATCATTCCAAACTTGATAGCTGTGATGGTGAATTTAATGTTCACTTGACCAGACCATGGACCCAGACACTAGATCAAACACCACTCTGAATGTCACGGTGAAGGTATTTTTAGATGATATTAACATTTAGATCAGTAAACACTGTATAAAGCAGATTACCTTCCATAATGTGGACAGGCCCCATCTAAAGAGCTGAAGAATTTAAGAGAAAAAGAAACTGAGATTCCCTGAGAAAAAGACAATTCCAGAGTGCCTGTGTATTTGAGCTACAACATCAACTTTTCACTGGATCTGCAGCCTTCCTACCTGCTCATCAGATCTCAGACTTCCAACCCTACAATTTTGAAATAATCCCTTAAAATAAATTTCCCCCTTCCTCTACACACACACACACACACACACACACACACACACACACACACACACACACATATTTTACTGATTCTATTTTTTATCTCTGGAGAGCCCTGACCTAATGCAGTGGCTTATACAATAATCTTTATTTAGCTTATAATTTTGTGTCTTGGCAATTTGAGCTGCCTTCATCAAAATAGCTCTGTTTGTTTAGATAAGACTTAGCTGATCTGGGGCTATCTTATTCGTGCATCTGCAATCAACTGTCTATTCACCAGACATTTAAAATATTTATTACAGTCAAAAGAATTTCTATTTTCTCACTAGTTCTTTGGAGGTTTTAGGAAATATAATTATTTTCACAAAATGTTGGTTATGTTAAAAATGTATTAAATTTTTTAACTTCTCAGTTTAATTTTAATATAATAAATATAGATAGCAAATATAGACAGCAAAATCTCTCAGAGATTCTCGATCATTTTTATCTGTGTAAAGAGGTCCTGAGAACAAAAAATTTATGAGTCACTGCTCCAAAACACGTAACTATTGGCCTTCATCTTGAGGGCACTGGTCTAACCATGGGCATTCAGACCCCTGTTAGTAGTGATTTACTTCCCTCTTTGTACATCATGTATTGAATGTTTGCTACCTGCCAGAGGGTGAGGTTTGATGTGTTGGCAGGAGTCAGGTCATAGGAATCTTTGAACATGTAACTAGGGTTTCAACTTTACTCTGGAAGAAAAAATGAAAAGAGTAAATGAGGTATGTTATAGAGGAAAATGATGTGGTCTGATTTATATTTTAAAAAGATAAGTATAGGGCCGTATCTATGATGGAAAGAAGATAATCAGACTGAACCCTAACAGATCCATTGCAACTTTTAGTTATACTCCAGGTGAGAAGAAAATAGGGCATCCTAAATAAAGCAAGAACAGAAGAAAAAGAAAGATGTTCTCTTAGAAGGGATAAAGGTGATTGAATCTGCATTACTGGATGACTAAATGGATGTGTAAAATATCCTTCCTCTAAAATCTTTCTTGTTACTTTCTTCTTTAATAAAATCAAGTTCCTGTTTAATAAAATTGGTGGCTCTCTCTTATAATAAGCAGGATGTTTGCTGATTCTGATACTATTTTCTAAAATATTGAAATGCTTAAACATTGGGAAAAAAGAATTACTGTAATGGGGCTACAAGAACACCTAAGAACATTTATTATTCTCTTTTCTTTTCTGTTCTCACCTTAGAGTTAGACTTCTAAGTGAGACTAATTCCAACATTATACAAACAGAGGAGATAGAGTACTGTCCAACTCCTGCCCAAGCAAATAAAATATTCTCCTGAAGACATCCTTAGAGTGCTTCCTTCAAAAAAATTGCACATACGTTGGAGAATTTGACTCATTACCTGCTTATTTCTAAATCTCATTCCTGTAGAAGTAAACAGGACAAATAAAGGCAGAAAAAACACCTCAGTATTTACCACCCGATCTGTATTCAAATCTAAATAAAAATGTTAAAATAAAGATGGAAGTTTCTAGAATACATTGCCTACAACATCTAGTCTTTTCATCAAAGAAACTAAGTCACAGGGATTTTGAATGGCTAGTTCATTCTTACTCCAAGGGCTGACAATATTGATATATCCAAGGGTAGAACAAAGAGGACAACTGTGGGACCAGAAGTTTCTTAGAAACTCCTGCACAGGCTTAGTCCTGGCTGGAATAATTCAACTTGTCTCATTTGTCCAATGATGTCAGTAGTTCTTGACATCATCATTTGCCATGTGAAAACTCTCATTTCCTGTATGATTTCTTCCATCTCAAATTTCCTATGATCATTTAAAGCCTTGTTTTAAAGGTTCTCTTAGAATTTGTTTTGTTTTGTTTTGTCTTAAACAGTGACTGCCCTTTTGTTCTGGGGTGAAATAGTCCTCTGTTTACATTTTGCTTACCAGTAAGGAGCTCTGTGATCTCTCCCAAGTAAAAGGGCATTGTTTTATATATAAAATAATGGTAGTGGACTCCATAGCAACTTCACCTCATCTTAAAACTAGTCAGAAAATTAAAAGTAGCCAAAAAGAAAATGTGATTACTGAAAAAGAGCTCTCCAAAAAACCTGACCATTCAGTCATGAGTTACCTTTCAGGTTTACCAAGAGTAAAAACATCATTTGATTATTTTATTTCTGCACAGAACAGAAAATAGACTGCTGGAAACAGAGTGGTCAGAGTAAGTGATGGCAAATAGACTGACAATAAAGTAAAGTGCAAGAGAATTACAAATACCAAATAAAAGGAGCTATAAAACTAGTCTTATCCTTCTCTTCACCTTTTCACAGAGAGACCATCTATTACAACTCTAAGTCTAAGGGAAAAGAGAGAGATGATCTCTGAGAGTATCAGTATACCTTTCTGTCTCTTTCTCTCTACTCCTTTATTCATTCTTTATGAAGACAGAAAAATGGCTTATTAAATTAGTTGGCCCCATTTTATTGATTGATGGGTCTCTGAGACTCAGAAGCAAGAATCAGGCTGCCAAGTTGCCTTTTTTAAAACCTCTGTGATCAGATGTAGTAGTTCCTCTTCCCAATACTTCTATGGGCGCTGTAGGCAGGTCTTGGTCCTTCTGCCTTCACAGAAAGTCATCTGGGTGATCCCAGAGTCAGCTTCTATCAACCTTTCCTTCTGCTCATCCTTGTGAAGCTGGTGTGAAGCAGGTCTTCCATCTTTCTTGGCCAGGCCCATGAATCTGAGTATAAATTCTAAGACTTCACTGCAAACTCAGATATTTTTATGCAGCAGGGTGGACCCTGGATCTACCAAAACTAGCGTTTAAACTAGGAAGCTTCACTTCAGTCTCAGTTCTGACATTAAGAACCCTCCATTGGAAATAATAGAGTACAAACACAAATTCAGAAAATAAATTCTATTTCTTATTTGTCATTGACTATTATCAGGCCACGCGGTAAAGAAAGTAAGTTCTGAGACTTAGACATTGATATAAATTAAATTGTGTCCCACTAAAAAGATGCTGAAGTCCTGACCTTCAGTGCCTGTTAGTGTGATGTTATTTGGAAATAGGTTTTTAGAAATGGCCAAATTAAAATGAGATCATTAGTATGGACCCTAATGCAATATGACTGTGTCCTTATAAAAGGGGGAAATCTGGACACACACACACAAAAAAAAAAGCCATATAAAAATGGAGGATTGAAGTGATGCATCTAAAAGCCAAACAATGTCAGGGATGGCAAGACACTGCCAGAAGAGGCATGGAATTATTTCCCACAAGTTTCACAGGGAGCAGGATCTGCCAACACTCTATTTTATTATTTTGAAATAGGGTATTTCTATGTAGTCCAAGCTGGCCTCAAACCCATGATCCTCCTGTCACAGGATCCTGAGCACCGTGACTACAGGTGTATACCACCACACCCAGCTGATTTTTAAATTTCTCACCTCTATAGCTGTGAAGACAATAAGTTTCTGTAACAATGTTGCCAGAAGAGGCAAGGAATTATTTCCCACATCCCCAAGAAGCTAATACAAGCACCAAAATCCATAACATAATACAAAAAACTCAAAGGAATTTTACAAGCAAGCATATGCAATCAATGAATATACAAACTATGGCTAGAACCAAAATTGCATATTTAAACAATGAGATAAATTTCACACAGAAAATAGCAGAAGGTTTTTTTTTTCTTTGAAACAAATGTTTTCAAGGGCAGGAAAAAAGATTCAAACATATTTGGGAGAAATATGAACCAGTATAGCCCTTCAGAAGGCACATTAGAAATATGTGTTAGCCATGATAAAAGCGAGAGCACACAAGGAAGGGGTGAGGATAGGTAAGACACCTAAAAAACTAGCTAGCATTTGTTGCCCTTAATGCAGAGAAACTAAAGCAGATACCTTAAAGTAACTGAGGCCAATAGGAAAAGGGGAACAGGTACTAGAGAAAAGGTTAGATCAAAAAGAATTAACCTAGAAGGTAACACCCACGCACAGGAAATCAATGTGAGTCAATGCCCTGCATAGCTATCCTTATCTCAACCAGCAAAAACCCTTGTTCCTTCCTATTATTGCTTATACTCTCTCTACAACAAAATTAGAAATAAGGGCAAAATAGTTTCTGCTGGGTATTCGGGGGGGGAGAGGGAGGAGGTGGAGTGGGTGGTAAGGGAGGGGGTGGGGGCAGGGGGGAGAAATGAACCAAGCCTTGTATGCACATATGAATAATAAAAAAAAAATGAAAAAAAAAAGAAATATGTGTTAGCAATGGAATTTTATGCAGCCATGAAGAAGAATGAAATGTTATCATTTGCTGGTAAATGGATGGAATTGGAGAACACCATTCTGAGTGAGGTTAGCCTGGCCCAAAAGACCAAAAATCATATGTTCTCCCTCATATGCGGACATTAGATCAAGAGCAAACACAACAAGGGGATTGGACTTTGAGCACATGATAAAAGCGAGAGCACACAAGGGAGGGGTGAGGATTGGTAAGACACCTAAAAAATTAGCTAGCATTTGTTACCCTTAACGCAGAGAAACTAAAGCAGATACCTTAAAAGCAACTGAGGCCAATAGGAAAAGGGGACCAGGAACTAGAGAAAAGGTGAGATCAAAAAGAATTAACCTAGAAGGTAACACACATGCACAGGAAATTAATGTGAGTCAACTCCCTGTATAGCTATCCTTATCTCAACCAGGAACACTTGTTCCTTCCTATTATTGCCTATACTCTCTCTTCAACAAAATTAGAGATAAGGGCAAAATAGTTTATGCTGGGTATTGAGGGGGTGGGGGGGAATGGGAGGGGGTGGAGTGGGTGGTAAGGGAGGGGGTGGGGGCAGGGGGGAGAAATGACCCAAGCCTTGTATGCACATATGAATAATAAAACAATTTTAAAAAAAGAAATATGTATTAGGAGTCCTCTGGGAATTTATCCTAAGGGACTGCTGTTAGGTTTCCTACCACTTATCACTTTCTAATACACTCTATAACTTACTTTTTATGTTTATTGCCCATCTCCACCTATTAGAAGATAAATTCTACAAGAGCAAGGATTTCTTGTTTTTGTATTTCAGGTACCTAGAATAGTGCCCAACAACACATTGGTAAGTGTTTCGTAAACTCTTCTTAAATTAAGATGTCTACCAAGATTTTTATGCAAAAGTTTTCACTGCAGTATTGTTCACAAAAGCTAAATACTGGGAAAAACTAAGAAAATAATAGTAGTACCATATACAGAGATATCATGCAGTCCTTAGAAAATAAGTCAATATGAATATTTAAGGCTATAAGAAAACATGCATAATATACTGAAAAAGTAGGAAGGAAAAGTGTATAGATAGCAACGTAGTAACTTATTAAGAAATAACAATAATGCCAAAATGTTAATCATGCTTACCACTGCCTAGTCATTATTTTTTTCTTCTCATTTGTCTTCCATATTTTCTAAAAACAGGAAAACAAAATCTTGAATCATTTCTATACCCCACAAACTTCTCTGAATATATTTAGTCACACAAAATGGTGCAATAATAGTGTCCAGAATAATAACACAGGGTTATTTTATAAATATTAAGTTACATTCAATACTTTCTATAAAGAAGGAAAATTTATATGGTAGAAATATGGGTTTTATTAGTCTTTATATATTTATTTATGTGCTCTTATTTATAAATTCAGGAGATGGGTTTTGTACTTTTTAATGTTTTCCATCAAAACCAGTTAAATTTTTTAAATGTTAATGTTCTTTAAAGGTAACCCTCAATTACCTGAAGAAGATATTTTATTTATATGAAATATCTGGGTCCCCATCACTACTGGTAAAAATGAAACATTATTGTACAATTTATAGTGGGTGGATTAACTTGACATTTGACAGTTTCAATAAGGCAATGTAATGTATTTTCTATAACATTCAGGTTGATCATATAGTAAAAATGGCAACATTTTGAAAAATATATTCTACATTTGTATCAATTTATTGTATCAATTAACATCAATGTATTATATACCATACCTAAAAGTTTTGTTAGTATTTTAGTGGTCTTACAACAGGGGTTCGAATCCAGTATAAAAGAAATAAGGAATGGAAGCTTGCATGCCTATACACACATTCAATGGAAGAATTAAAGAAATAGGAGTTAAGGGTTTCTCCAAAACCATTATGGCAGACCCAAAACAATTTCAGTACATGCTGAGTTATTTTTCTTCATCAATATACTCTATTGAGAGATCCAAGATGGTGACGGAGACAGAGCCGCAGACCTCCTGAGCTCCTGAACCAGAGACCCTGCTGAGAAGCTGGAGACATGCCTGGCTGAGGTAAAGCACCAGGAAGAGCCAAAAACACAGCACTCTAAACCCTGAGATAGTGGAAGACTTCTCCACACCACCATCTAATAAAAGAACAGCTGGCCTGTAAATCCCCACCCTTGTAGACCTGCAGAACCTGTGCTCTGTTCTGCTGGGATCTCCACCCCTAAGGCTGCACCAGGTCACATTCCTGCACTGGACCCACACATGGTGGGATTCCTACTTCTCAGGCTGCACCAGATCCACACAGCACCAGGATACCTGCCTTTCAGCCCTGCCAGCCTCCAGACCCAAACTGGACCCACACCATGCCAGGATACCCACCCCACGGCCACACCACTGGATCCTTGACCACTGGGATCCCTGGCCCCTGAAAGGGCCAGAACACAGCCCAGAGAGGGTTCCACAGCTTGCTGGGATACCTGCCCCACCCAGCCCACTACCCTCCAGGCCCTGCTAAGCTCCAGCTATACATGGGACAACTGGACCCCCACCCCTTGGACTCTCCACCCACCAGGCCCTGCCGGGCTCCAGCTCTGTGTGGAATGACTGGAACCCCACCCCACAGGGTCAGGCAACACCCTGGCATGAGACAGCTACATCCACCAGCCCACCAGGAACCCTGCCCCTTGGGCAGAGCCAGCCCCAGCTACAGTCTTCCCAGATAACCACTCCACTAGGCTCCCAATTGGGCCGCCACTAGAGGGCTCCAAGCATGCCTAAGAGACACACACAGACTGGACTAGACACTAAAGGTGGACACTAAAGGAGGAAGGACAACTAAGCCTGCAATTCCACTGTTCCAGAACTGGTGATATTTTGCTTCTTTTTTTTTTTCATTTTCACCCATCTTTAAGGGTTTGACAGCCTAGTTTGCTGTTTCATCACCCACAATCTCTCCAATGTTTTTTCTCCTTTTCCTCTCTTCTCTCTTCCTTTATCTTTTTTTCTCTTTTGCTTTTTTATCCTTCTCTCACGATTTTGTTAGTATTAATATTGTAACCCAGCTAATACTAAATTACACATAGCCCAGGGACAGAAATGGTACCTAGTGGAAATATGGGAAGAAGAAAAAGGAATGGAAACCATTCTCCCCCAAAAAATAAACTAGTACAGGATTTACAGTGAAATGAAGAAAACAGATACCCAGATCCAGATTCCATCAAACAAAGATAAACTATACCAGGAACCCAACTAAGACCACAAAAACATCCTAAAAGAAGAAATTCTACAAGTAATCAATGAGAATTTCATAGAGATGTTACTAGACATGGTCAACCAAAACGTACAGGAGGCACTCAAGAAATTCCAAGACAACAAAACTAAAGAATACGAGAAAACACAGAAACAAATAAATGATATCATAGGAACCCTAAACAAACACCAAACTGAAACGAAGATCACCATAACAGAGAGATAAATGAATTAAGGACAAAAATTGACAATATTAAAGAAGAAGTAACCCACAATATGGAAAAACCTCAAAAAAAAATGAAACAGAAACACAAAACAAAATGGAAGGCCATTCTAGCAGAATAGAACAAACAGAAGACAGAACCTAAGAACTTGAAGATGAAATGGCAATTAAAGAAAAAACTGAAGAACTATTAGTTAAACAACTCAAGACCTGTGAAAAGAAAATGCAGGATTCACTGACTCCATCAAAAAACTAAAACTGAAAATCATGGGCATTGAAGAAGGAGAAGAGGTGCAAGCAAAAGGAATGCATAATATAGTCAAAAAATAATAACAATAATTTCCCAAATCTAGAGAAAACTGCCCATTCAGGAACAGGAAGCCTCCAGAACACCAAACAGAGCTGACCAAAATAGAGCTACCCCACAACATATCATCATTAAAACAACAAATACAGAGACTAGAGAAAGAATCTGAAGGCTGTTAGAGAGAAAAAACAAATAACATACAAAGGTAAACCCATCAAAAGCACAGCAGATTTATCAACAGTACATTAAAAGCAAGAAGAACATGGAGTGAGGTCTTCCAAGCACTGACTGAAAATAACTTCAATCCTAGGATACTTTACCCAGCAAAAAAAAATCATTCAAAATATATGGAACAATAGAAGTCTTCCATGATAAGCATAAACTAAAACAATATATGACCACCAAGCCACCACTACAAAAGATTCTCCAAGGAATCCTGCACACAGATAATGAAAGCAAACAAAACAATGAAAGGGTAGGCAATACCAAATCACAGGAGAAGAAAAGGCAAGAAAGTAGAGTAACATTATTTTAGCTAGACATAATCAGACTTTTAATCAACAAAAACAACTACATGATAGAGATCACCACATACTTATCCATACTAACACTGAATGTGAATGGACTAAATTCCCCCATAAAAAACACTGACTGGCAAACTGGATTAAAAAGTAAGATTCAACAATCTGCTGCCTACAGGAGACCCACCTCATCGACAGAAATAAGCACTAGCTGAGAGTGAAAGGCTGGAAGAAGATTTACCAAGCCAATGGTCCCTGAAAACAGGCAGGGGTAGCAATACTTATCTTGGACAAGTAGACTTCAAACCTACATTGATCAAATGAGATAAAGAAGGACAATTCATACTAATAAAAGGGGAAATACACCAAAAGAAATAACAATTATCAACTTATATGCACCCAATATCAATGCACCCAATTTCATCAAACTCTGAAGGACATAAAAACATATATAAACTATAACACAGTGATAGTGGGAGACCTTAATGCTCTCCTATCACCAATAGATAGGTCATCCAAAGAGAAAATAAATAAAGAAATCCTAGAACTAAATCACACCATAGATTAAATGGACCTAGCTGATTTCTACAGAATATTTCATCCAACTTCTACAAAATACACCTTCTTCTCAGCAGCCCTTCTCAAAATTGATCACATCTTAGGGCACAAAGCAAGCCTCAGCAAATATAAGAAAATAGAAATAATACCATGCATTCTATCTGATCATAATGCATTAAAACTAGTAATCAACTAAAAAAACAGCAGTAAAAAAACATGCAAATAATTAGAAGCTGAACAACACATTGCTCAATGACAAATGGGTCATTGATGAAATAAAAGAGGAAATTAAAAGGTTCCTGGAAGCAAATGAAAATGAAAACATGACCTACCAGAACCTATGGGACACAGCAAAGGCAGTCCTAAAAGGAAAGTTTATAGCCATGAGTGCATATATTAAAAGGACAGAAAGACCTCAAATCAATAACTTAATGGTACATCTCAAACTCCTAGAAAAACAAGAACAAGCAAATAGCAAACAAGCAGAAGGAAAGAAATAATGAAAATAAGGGTTGAAATAAATTAAATACAAACAAAAAAAACCATACAAAGAATCCATGAAACAAAAAGGTGGTTCTTTAAAAAAAATCAGTAAGATTGACAGACCCTTGGCAAAACTGACGAAATGAGGAGAGAAAAAACACAAATCAGTAAAATCAGAAATGCAAAAGGGGAGATAACAACAAACACCACAGAAATCCAGGAAATCATCAGAGACAACTTTAAGAGCCTATACTCTATTAAATTTTAAAATTTGAAGAAATGGACAGATTTCTAGAAACTTACAACCACCCAAAACTGAACAAAGAAGACATTAATCACCTGAATAGATCTATAACACAAAAAGAAACTGAAGAAGCAATCAAGAGTATACCAAAAAAGAAAAGTCCAGGACCTGATGGATTCACTGCTGAATTCTATCAGACGTTTAAAGAAGAACTAATACCAACCCTCCTTGAACTGTTCCATGAAATAGAAAGGGAAAGAACACTGCCTAACTCATTTTATGAAGCCAATACTACTCTCTTCCCAAAACCAGACAAAGACACCTCCAAAAAGGAGATCTATAGGCCAATTTCCTTAATGAATATTGATGCAAAAATCCTTAATAAAATGATGCCACACCAAATCCAACAACACATCAGAAAGATCACACACCATAATTAACCAGCTTCATCCCATGGATGCAAGTTTGGTTCAACATACACAAATCTATACATGCAATACAGCACATTAATAGAAGGAAAGACAAAAACCACTTGATCATCTCAATAGATGCAGAAAAAGCTTTTGACAAAAACCAACACCACTTCATGATAAAAGCTCTAAGAAAACTAAGAATAGAAGGAATGTACCTCAACATTGTAAAGGATATATATGACAAATCTACAGCCAACATCATACTTAATGGTGAAAAACTGAAACCATTCCCCCTAAAATCAGGAACAAGACAACGGTGCCCACTATCCCCACTCATATTCAACATAGTACTGGAATTTCTCACCAGAGCAATTAGGCTAGAAGAAGAAATAAAAGGAATATACATAGGTAAAGAAACTGTCAAAATATCCTTATTTGCAGATGATATGATCCTATACCTTAAGGACCCAAAAAACTCTACTCAAAAACTCTTAGATACCATAAACAGCTACAATAAGGTGGCAGGATACAAAATCTACTTACAAAAATAATGAGCTTTTCTATACACCAACAATGAACAAACTGAGAAGGAATATATGGAAACAATTCCATTCACAATACGCTCAAAAAAAATCAAATACCTAGGAATAAATTTAACAAAAGATGTGAATGACCTCTACAAGTAGAATTACAAACTCCTGAAGAAAGCAATCGAAGATGACTACAGAAGTTGGAAAGATCTCCTGTGCTCATGGATCGGTAGAATCAACATAGTAAAAATGGCTATACTACCACAAGCAATCTACATGTATAATGCAATTCCCATCAAAATCCCAATGACTTTCATCGCAGAGATTGAAAAATCTACTCTAAAGTTCATTTGGAAACACAAGAGACCGTGAATAGCCAAGGCAAAAAAAGCAATGCTGGAGGTATCACAATGCCCAACTTCAAACTATATTACAAAGCAATAGCAATAAAAAGAGCATAGTACTGGCATAAAAACAGACATGAAGACCAGTGGAACAGAACAGAAGATCCAGATATGAATCCACACAAGTATACCCATCTCATATTTGACAAAGGTGCCAAAAACATACGATGGAGAAAAGACAGCCTCTTCAACAAAAGTTGCTCCGAAAAGTGGTTATCCGTCTGCAAGAAACTGAAACTAGGTTCATGCCTATTACCCTGTACTAGTATCAACTCAAAATTGATCAAGGACCTAAATAACAGACCTGAAACTCTGAAGTTACTACAGGAAGGAGCAGGAAACACTCTGGAATTAATAGGTATAGGCAAGAACTCCCTCAATAGAACTTCAGCAGCTCAGCAGCTAAAAGAAAGAATGGACAAATGGGACTTCATAAAATTAAAAAGCTTCTGCACAACAAAAGAATTGGTCTCTACACTGAAGAGACCACCCACAGAGTGAGAGAAAATATTCGCCAGCTATGCATCAGACAAAGGACTGATAACCAGAATATACAGTGAACTTAAGAAACTAAACTCTCCTAAAATCAATGAACCAATTAAAAAATGGGCAACTGCAAAATAGATCATATCCTAGGGCACAAAGCAAGCCTCAACAAATATAAGAAAATAGAAATTATACCATGTGTACTATCTGATCACAATGCAGTAAAAATAGAATTCAACAAAAAAAGTAAAGACAAAAAACATGCAAACAGATGGAAACTAAATAACTCATTCCTTAATGAACAATGGATCATTGATAAAATAAAAGAGGAAATTAAAAAGTTACTGGAAGTCAATGAAAATGAAAACACAACATACCGTAACCTATGGGACACAGCAAAGGCAGTCCAGAGAGGAAAGTTTGTAGCCATGAGTGCATATATTAAAAAGACTGAAAGATCCCAAATCAATGACCTAATGATACATCTCAAACTCCTAGAAAAACAAGAACAAGCAAATCCCAAAACAAATAGAAGGAGAGAAATAATAAAAATAAGAGCTGAAATCAATGAAATAGAAACCAAACAATCCATACAAAGAATTAATGAAACAAAAAGTTGGTTCTTTGACAAAATAAACAAGATCAATAGACCCCCGGCAAACCTGACTAAAATGAGGAGAGAAAAAACCCAAATTAGTAGAATCAGGAATGCAAATGGGGAGATAACAACAAACACCATGGAAGTGGCTCACGCACAGGAGAACTCTGAGTAAACAAAGCCTGTGGGGCCAGGTGAGTGCTAAGCTCACTCCTGAGATCTGCATAAATAACGCCGCCAGCAACAGCAGGCTGACAGCAGCAGGCAGATGAGCCACAGCCGCAGATAGCCATTCACAGAACTGTCTCCAGACCATTTTTTTCTCTCTCCCTTTAATGGACAATAACTGAACTACACCTGCATGCTGAAAAACTTACGGAACTGTATTGCATTTGAACTTGGGACACTTTCTGCGTTTTTTTTTTTTTTTGCTATGTGCTGTTTTGTTTTGTTTACTTTTTATTCCTCTTTTATGAGACAATGATAGAATGAATTCTGAGACACCATCTCCAGGATTGGAGGCTGAGGGATGAACACCAAAATTATTAAGACTGAAACTTTATTACATTTGAACTTGGAGATTTTTTTTCTTTTCTCATTTATTTATTTTTTTTTATTTTCAATCCTCTTTCTGACTCTCTAATGCCTGTTTAGCTTACTGTTGATTAATACACTATCTCTCCCTGTTTATATCTTTGAAACTTTTTTGTTGTTTGTTTCTTTTGCTTTTTTCTACTTGTTTATTTGTTTTTCCCTTTTTCTTTAACTTCTTTGCTTTCCATCTCCTCTCACCCTTCCATTCTAAATATCACCATTGTTATTAAAACAAGCTAGAAAATACTTAATTGCACACAGTACAGGGATAATAACAACACCAAGGACAATGACGGGAAGACAGAAAAAACAGGGAAACCAGTTTCCCCACAACAAAAAATTAGTACAGGAACCAGAGAGGAATGAAGAAAATACTCAGATCCAGACTCCAACAAAATGAAGATAAACTATGCCAAAGAACCCAATGAAGCCCACAAGAATAATCTAAAAGAAGAAATACTACAGGTACTCAATGAGAATTTTATAGAGATGATACTGGATATGGTCAACCAAAATGTACAGGAGACACTCAAGAAATTCCAAGACAACAGAAATGGAGAATTTGAAAAAGCAAAAGAGGAAATAAAGAAAACCATAGAAGCACTGAATAAACACCAAAGTGAAACAAAGAACTCCTAGAAAAACAAGAACAAGCAAATCCCAAAACAAATAGGAGAGAAATAATAAAAATAAGAGCTGAAATCAATGAAATAGAAACCAAAAAAACCATACAAATATCAATGAAACAAAAAGTTGGTTCTTTAAAAAAATAAACAAGATCGACAGACCCCTGGCAAACCTGACTAAAATGAGGAGAGAAAAAACCCAAATTAATAGAATCAGGAATGCAAAAGGGAAGATAACAACAAAAACCATTGAAGTCCAGGAAATAATCAGAGACTACATTGAGAACCTATATTCAAATAAATTCGAAAATCTCAAAGAAATGTACAGATTTCTAAATACATATCATCATCCAAAACTGAACCAAGAGGATATTAATCACCTGAATAGATCTATAATACAAAATGAAATTGAAGCATCAATCAAGAGTCTCCCCAAAAAGAAAAGTCCAGGACCTGATGGATTCTCTCCTGAATTCTATCAGACCTTTAAAGAAGAACTGATACCAACCCTCCTCAAACTCTTCCACGAAATAGAAAGGGAAGGAAAACTGCCAAACACATTTTATGAAGCTAGTATTAAACTTATCCCAAAACCAGGCAAAGACACCTCCAAAAAGGAGAACTATAGGCCAATCTCCTTAATGAACATGGATGCAAAAATCCTCAATAAATTAATGACAAACTGAATTCACCAACACATCAAAAAGATCATTCACCACAACCAAGTAGGCTTCATCCCAGGAATTCAGGGATGGTTCAACATACGAAAATCGATAAACGTAATAAACCACATTAACAGAAGCAAAGACAAAAACCACTTGATCATCTCAATAGATGCAGAAAAAGCCTTTGATAAGATCCAACACCATTTCATGAGAAAAGCTCTAAGATAACTAGGAATAGAAAGAAAGTACCTCAATATTATAAAAGCTATATATGACAAACCTACAGCAAGCATTATACTTAACAGAGAAAAACTGAAACATTCCCTCTAAAATCAGGAAATAACAAGGATGCCCACTATCTCCACTCCTATTCAACATAGTACTAGAATTCCTAGCCACAGCAATTAGGCAAGAAGAAGGAATAAAAAGAATACAAAGAGGTAAAGAAACTGTCAAAATATCCCTATTTGCAGATGACATGATCCTATACCTTAAATACCCAAAAAACTCTACTCAAAAGCTCCTAGATACCATCAATAGCTATAGCAAGGTAGCAGGACATAAAATCAACATAGAAAAATCATTAGCATTTCTATACACCAATAATGAACAAACTGAGAAAGCATATATGAAAACAATTCCATTTACAATAGCCTCAAAAAAATCAAATAACTAGGTGTAAACCTAACAAAGGACGTGAATGACCGCTACAAGGAAAACTATAAACTTCTGAAGAAAGAGATTGAGGAAGACTATAGAAAGTGGAGAGATCTCCCATGCTCATGGATTGGTAGAATCAACATAGTAAAAATGTCGATACTCCCCAAAGTAATCTACATGTTTAATGCAATTCCCATCACAATTCCAATGACATTCATTAAAGAGATTGAAAAATCTACTGTTAAATTTATATGGAAACACAAGAGGCCACGAATAGCCAAGGCAATACTCAGTCAAAAGAACAATGCTGGAGGTATCACGATACCTGACTTCAAACTATATTACAAAACAATAACAATAAAAACTGCATGGTACTGGCACAAAAACAGACATGAAGGCCAGTGGAACAGAATAGAGGACCCAGATATGAAGCCACACAACTATAACTAACTTGTCTTTGACAAAGGCGCTAAAAATATACGATGGAGAAAAACCAGCCTCTTCAACAAAAACTGCTGGGAAAACTGGTTAGCAGTCTGCAAAAAACTGAAACTAGATCCAGGTATATCACCCTATACCAATATTAACTCAAAATGGATCAAGGATCTTAATATCAGACCACAAATTCTAAAGTTGATACAGGAAAGAGTAGGAAATACTCTGGAATTAGTAGGTATAGGTAAGAACTTTCTCAATGGAACCCCAGCAGCACAGCAACTAAGACATAGCATAGATAAATTGGACTTCATAAAACTAAAAAGCTTATGCTCAAAAAAATAAATGGTCCCTAAACTGAAGAGAACACCCACAGAGTGGGAGAAAATATTTGCCAGCTACACATCAGACAAAGGAGTGATAACCAGAATATATACGGATCTTAAAAAACTAAATTCTCCCAAAAGTAATGAACCAATAAAGAAATGGGCAAGTGAACTAAACAGAACTTTCTCAAAAGAAGAAATTCAAATGGCCAAAAAACATATGAAAAAATGCCCACCATCTCCAGCAATAAAGGAAATGCAAATTAAAACCACACTAAGATTCCACCTACCCATTAGAATAGCCATCATTAACAATACCACTAACAACAGGTGTTGTTGAGGATTCGGGAAAAAGGAACCCTCTTACACTGCTGGTGGGAAGGTAAACTAGTACAACCACTCTGGAAAAATTTGGAGGCTACTTAAAAAGCTAAACACTGATCTACCATATGACCCAGCAATACCACTCTTGGGGATATACCCAAAAGAATGTGACACAGGTTACTCAAGAGGCACCTGCACACCCATGTTTATTGCAGCACTATTCACAATAGCCAAGTTATGGAAACAGCCAAGATGCCCCACTACTGAGGAATGGATCAAGAAAATGTGGTATTTATACACAATGGGATTTTATGCAGCTATGAAGAACGAAATGTTATCATTTGCTAGTAAATGGATGGAATTGGAGAACATCATTCTGAGTGAGGTTAGCCTGGCCCAAAAGACCAAAAATCATATGTTCTCCCTCATATGTGGACATTAGATCAAGGGCAAACACAACAAGGGTTTTGGATTTTGAGCACATGATAAAAGCTAGAGCATACAAGGGAGGTATGAGGATAGGTAAGACACCTAAAAAACCAGATAGCATTTGTTGCCCTCAATGCAGAGAAACTAAAGCAGATACTTTAAAGCAACTGAGGCCAATAGGAGAAGGGGACCTGCAATTAGAGAAAAGGTTAGATCAAGAAGAATTAACCTAGAAGGTAACACACATGCACAAGAAATCAATGTGATAACAAGGGGATTGGACTATGAGCACATGATGAAAGCGAGAGCACACAAGGGAGGGGTGAGGATAGGTAAGACACCTAAAAAACTAACTAGCATTTGTTGCCCTTAACGTAGAGAAACTAAAGCAGATACCTTAAAGCAACTGAGGCCAATAGGAAAAGGGGAACAGGTACTAGAGAAAAGGTTAGATCAAAAAGAATTAACCTAGGGGCTGGGATGTAGCTCAGTGGTACAGCGCTTGCCTAGCATGCATGAGAGGCCCTGGGTTCGATCCCAGCACCAAAAAAGAAAAGACAAAAAAAAAAAAAAAAAAAAAGAATTAACCTAGAAGGTAACACCCACGCACAGGAAATCAATGTGAGTCAATGCCCTGTATAGCTATCCTTATCTCAACCAGCAAAAACCCTTGTTCCTTCCTATTATTGCTTATACTCTCTCTACAACAAAATTAGAAATAAGGGCAAAATAGTTGTTGCTGCTTATTGATGGGGGGGAGGGGGAGGGAGGGGGCGGAGTGGGTGGTAAGGGAGGGGGTGGGGGCAGGGGGGAGAAATGAACCAATCCTTGTATGCACATATGAATAATAAAAGAAAAATGAAAAATAAAAAAAATTTAAAAAAATAAAAAAAAAAAGAAATCAATGTGAGTCAACTCCCTGTATAGCTATCCTTATCTCAACTGGCAAAAACCCTTGGTCCTTCCTATTATTGCTTGTACTCTCTCTACAACATAATTAGAGATAAGGGCAAAATAGTTTCTGCCGGGCAGTGAGGGGGTGGGGGGAAGGTAAGGGAGGGGGTAGGGTGAGGGTAGAGAAATGACCCAAACATTGTATGCACATATGAATAAAAATAAATAAAGAAAATTTGAAAAAGAAAAGCCATCATCAAAAACACCACCAACAATATGTGTTGGCAAGGATGTGGGGAAAAAGAAACCCCAATCCACTGCTGGTGGGAATTCTAGCTGGTACAACCACTCTGGAAAAATATTTGGAGACTTCTTAAAAATTTAAACATAGACCTGCCATATGATCCAGCAATCTCACTCCTAGGGATATACCCAAAGGAATGCAACACAGGTTACTCCAGAGGCACCTGCACACCCATGTTTATTGCAGTGCTATTCACAATAGCCATGTTATGGTAACAACCATAACATGGCTCTGAAGACAAGCTCTGAAGACCAAAAATCATATGTTCTCCCTCATATTTGGACTTTAGATCTAGGGCAAATGCAGCAGTGTGGTTGGACTGGGATCACATGACAAGGGGAGAGCACATATGGGTGATATAGAAATAGGAAGAAAACCCAAAACATGAAAGCGTTTGATGTCCCCACTCCAGAGGAGCTAATAGAGAAACCTTAAAGCTACGGAGGTTATCATGAGAAGGGGATCAGTAACCAGGGTAAAGATCAGTTAGAGATGAATCAACATGGGTCATAACACATGTACATGAAAGCAATGCTGGGAATATTTCTAGATAGCTATCCTTAACTCAACAAGCAAAAACACTTTGTCTTCCTTATTATGCTTGTGTCTTTTCTTCATCAAACCTAGTGATAAAGTCAGAATAGGACCTGCCTGGAACTGAGGGGGGAAAGGGGGAGAAGGTGGGGAAGGGAGAAGGTGGGGGAGGGGAGAAGGTGGGGGAGGGGGGCAGGGGAGACCAATGACCCAAACAATGTATGCACATGTGAATAAATGAATAAAAAAATAGAAAAAATATATATACTCTATTGACTAGTTTTTTAACTTCATGAGAAGTGACAAATGTTAGTCTTCACACTTACAAAAACAGAAACCATTTCTGACAATTGTTCTTTTAGTCATCATTAAAAGGAAGTTAACTTCAGGACTTCCATCTTGACTTCAGCATGGCTCTTACCTTCCAGATATTCCTGTGGGAAGTTTCTTAAGATACAGAGTACAAATATATGCTCAGATTTAAGCCAGAAGCTGATCCTATAAATGGTGCTAAACTTCAGTGCATACAATTGGTTTAATATGGTTATTATATTAGATTTTAACCATTTGCTTCTTTATTTCTCCTGTATGTATGTACTTGGCATATTACTCTACAAGGAAGTGCTTAAATTGAAGAAATACCCAACTTGCAATAAATAGTTTGAATAAATTATATGATGTTTATATTTGGCTCTGTCTGCTGAGCATTCATTAATGGGACTTTGGCCCCGTTGATTCATCATGTGGGAACATTTACTTGAATTTAATATTCCCTCCCCCACTTCTCCAAGAAATGTTTTTGCTATTTCAACATACATATTTTCATTCTTTTTAATGAGGTAACTACAAAGAAACAGTGTTAACTCCTATTTCTGTATATATGATTAAATATCTAGATAAACATATTAAAATAAGGTAAAATACTGGATACAATTTTTAATTCTTCCAAAATACATTCATGAGCCACAAAAAAGTGGCAAAATATAAGAAATACTATGAATTATAAATCTAAATTAAACCAGAAACCTGGAAAGGAAAGGAAAGCCTAAAGCCAAATTGTCATCATTGGGCAACTGTCAAAGGCAATGAACTTTTGCTGTAACTTTTACAATCTGATGGGTGAGTGAGGAGAGACAAAGACAAAGGCCAAAGCCAATGCCATCCCAGAATACCACCTAGGAAGTGGGAATCCTCAAGGTCAAAATAAAAAATAATTTTAAGTACCTACCTTTGCTGCTTTAGAACATTGCAGAAGCCAAGTGAAGGGCACTCATCCAACCTCTCTGCTACCAAGAAACTAGGGAGGAGGCACATGATCTAAGCTTGCCCAATCAGAGCTTTGTCCAGGTCTAGGAGCTAGAGAAAGCAATTCCGAGCTCTGAGGATGGGAGAGAAATATAAAGCCATTGCAGCAGTGAAGTTAAAGCACAGCAGTACCAAGGATGCAACTGCAAATTAGTGGCAGTGTTATAACTGTGTTACCAGCTGCCAAATTTCTGCATATTTTCTGAGTATGATCCTCTAGACTTGGGATTGATTCTTGCAAGTATATTTATAATGACTATAACTTCTTCTGAATTTTCTACTTAGATTAACCAAAATTGATTTCTGTTGTTTACACTTGAGTGCCTTGCTAATGTAATCTTCCTCAAACTCAGAGATCTTCAATGACAAAGCAAAAGAACTATATCTGGAGGACAGCACACAGGAAAATCTAAATCTAAATAAAAGATCAATCTAGAAGAAAATGTTCTCACAATTATAACTGCTGTAGCTGAAGGATCTATCCAGGGTCCTGACATCTACTATAAATCTGTGACCCCAAAAGCTATAATTGTGACCCTAAATTTTCTGCCTTATATCCTAAAAGTCTCATCTATGTGACTATGACTCATGACCACTCCAGTAACCTATCTTGAATCTTCATGGTTCAGTCACACCCTGGCTAATTTGCATCAAGAAGAATTATGACACTCATTTTCCAAATCATAAAACTGAAATTAGTTTAGTAGTTTGACAGAGTTAACAGCAAGGACTGAAAACTTGCATCTTGGTGCTCACAATTAATACTGTCCCCTGGTACTAATAATTTTTTTCACTTTGTTTTCATAGACATCTCCTCACTCATTTAAATAAATACATACTAAGCACCAAAAATGATCCCAGCACTTTGCTAAGACAAAACTCTTAATTCTAAAATAGATGAGGTTTGCCTTAACTCACTTCTAATTTCTATTTATTTCTTTGGTACTTCAAATACCTAATTTTTTAAAAATCAAATTATATTCATTCTCTGATTATTCCCTGAGGGTCCAAATAGGTAACATGCTAGTTAATAAACTAAGTTGTTTATTGGTGATAACCATCATACTTGTACTTAAAGACAAGTTTTCAGTGCCTTCTCCTATGTAAATGACTTATGCAGTATGTGAATGTATCCAGTGGGAGGACTTTTATGACACTTTGCTTAGATCACATAAAGTCTTCTCTTTGCCTTTATGGATCCTACATACAAGTATTCAGTGAAGGTTGATATATACATGTGTGAGACACTTAAATAAATGCTTAGATTATTTTGCATACCTTACTAAGAATCACTTTCAATTATAAAAGGTAGACATAACTTAGGTAAGAAGCAAAATATATCAACAGAAAAGCAAAACAAAAAAGTACAAATTCAGAAGCAGGAAGAAAAGCTACCAGATTGACTTCAAAGAGGAATAAATGAGTACCAGTTCCTTAAGAATTTAGCAATTTTCAACCTAACTTATGCTTAAGAATAAAAATCAATGGCATTTAAAATTATTTATAATATAAGAAAATTATAAGCAAAATCTAAGCTTTGGTTCTGAGATCACCAATTTTGGCCTCTCACCCATCCAAAAAGAGCCTAAGATGGATCTGGGCTGGTTTCAGTGAGTCATTTAAAACGACAAAAAGATAAAATTGAGCTATCGAGTTATGGTGTTAATGAGCATCAATTTGCACAGTGCCTCAAGATAATGAGGCCACATTGTCATGGTATAGGATGGGTAATTAATGTTACCAATTATCATGAATTCTCAGTGGAAACTGGTTAACTGCCACAAGCTATGCTTTACAGATTGGAGGAGCCAAGAGAAAACTCAGGAAATTTTATATAACTTTCTATGCTGGAAGACATACAGAAAAATATTTTTTATTGCATGAAAAACAATTTATTTTTTCTAAAATGCCAAACTTACAGCATTCACTGAAGTGGAACAAAAGGTTATACAAACTCTCTGCCTCACATGGTGTGGTGGGTCTGTTTCCCAGAAATTTGATCTATGTACAACTCCAGGTTCTTTCCATGGATTGGCTCCTAATTCTATAAAATCCAAATGCATAGCTATAGGAAAATTCAGAACAGGCACACAAGATTTTGCACTTTGGTTATTGAAAGGGATGTTGCCTTGTTAATCTCAAAGGATTGGCAGAGCAATTTTATCACATTTTCTGAAAAAAAAATCTATACAGATTTAAGGTTGCATTCTGGATTTAATTGAAGTAACCTTTTGTACAATCCAGTTTTAATGAAGTGCAATGAAGTTAAACTCCATGGGGGCCATTAATCTGAAACACTCCATTTAAAAACTACAAGGGGAGTTTTTAATAAACAGTGTGAACTAATGCCCAGGTGGAAAGGTAATTGAGAGGGAACTGGTATCTGGGCCAGATTGTTATTAAACTCTTATCACAGGTAAAGCTGAAACCCCAATGGCAAGCTGCCCTGTGATTTATCGTGCCCTTCTCATCCTAACTTTAAAAGCAAGGCTACATTTAATAATGAAAAAATCCTGTGACTAAGCTATAAAATAACTGAGCAATTACTTAGAATAATTTATGCAATGCAATACATTGACCTTGCTTTAAGCATAAAATCTACAAAATAACATTGGCAATAAAACTGTGAACTACTAAAAGGACTAAAGGTTTTAACCATTTTTATTGTGTGGTGCTGAGGGGGACCATAAATATATATTACACTCTAATCATAGGGCTTAAGAAAATTCATATTTTTTTTATCTTAAAACAGCTTTTCAGAGAAAAGTTTGCTCAATTTGGTCAATTGCAAATCAAGAAGTTTAATGCCTTAGTTTAAATGGATTACTTGCAATTTCTATAATGTTCTCTCTCTGTGTGTGAATTCTACTTCATCTCTCTTTTAACTCCCAGTCATGGCCTATGGAGAAAAATTGGCAATAACTTTCCTGCCTTACCTATTTAAATATTTACTTTTGAAATTAAAAATAAAGGAGACAATTGTGCTCTGTTGCAATAGTAAGAATTGAGGCTATACCCCCACTAAGGCAAGGACGATTCCATGTCTGGGTAAATGATACTCCACCACCCAGTAATCCACAATCAATGTTTATACTTTCCATGGTGGCTTTCAACAACAAAGGTCAGCTTTTAGTCCAAACTGGCATCAGAGCAGCACATAACCAAGCATGACATATCACTCTAGCTGCCTTCAATTTCTCAAACACCATAGCTGAGCAAACACTTTTTCTTTGAATGTTTTGAATTCATGAAATAATTCAAGCAAACTGTCATTCTATTGACTTCAAATTCCATGAAATCCAATCCATTTCTGTAGGATTGGAATATCAGCACACTGAAACCCTGTAGAAATAAGTTTTTAAGGCAGCATCTTCTCTTTTAACCATAATAACTCTGAACTTCTAAGGCTTACCTTGCTTTACCCTCAGTAAATTTAGCCAGTTCAGCTCCCAAATGAGAACAAAGTCACAAAGATGTAAGCACTGGTAAAGCTTTACATAAAGTAAATCTGCTCAAAAATATGTTCGGAATAATCTACTCTATCACTTCTTGAACTACAGGCATGAGAAAGTTAGTGCTGGAAGGCAAACAGGTCATAAGTATGATGTATTAAGTCATTATTACTCTCTGAAATATACCTAACAATGTATTTAAACTCCCATCTGAGGGGATTAAAAGTCAAGAGCATATGATGGGACATGGGAAAACGTCCTGGGAGTTCTAGTTCCAGAAAATAAGCCCTGGGGGCCTATAGTAGCTGTAAACTCAAATCAGGTTATCTGAGAAAATGGAATGACTGGAATTGAATATGTTCACAGAATGGAGGATGGAGTAGTGAATAAAATAGAAGGTACTATCATATATGATCTTGTATACATATAGTCATATAGATATGGATAGCGATAGAGAACATGACTGCATTAGCGGATCTGTCTGAGGGGACTATGGGGAGGTAGAAGAGGAAAAAAGAATATTAGAGAGTAAAAAATCTTTAAACATTGCATCAGTGCATGAAGATAATACAATACACTGTGAGTTATTGAATAACAGACAAACAGGGAGATAAAGAAATAAATAATAGGGGGTTTAATCTGATTAAAGAGCAATATATACATGTCTGAATTACCAAGGCAAAAACCCCTTGAACTATCAAGATACACTTTAAAAATGAAGGACAAGTCCTGTCCAGGAGTGGGTACCAAGGAGAGGGCATAAGGAAAGGATGAAGGGAAGCAAATATGGTGGATGTAATTTGTATTCATGAATGAAAATAGAACAATGAAACCTACTGAGATTGTTCTGAGAAGGAGGAAAAGGGATGAGGAAGATCAATGGAAAGGATGAATCTAAGATAGATTGTAAGTACATATGTAAATGTCATAATATAATACCCTGCACAACTGTTTTATGCTAATAAAAAAGTAGAATGTATTGCCAATGTTCAGGGCATGAGCCCTGTTCTTGGGTCCTCTATCTTGTCCCTAGAAAGTAAACTGAACTTCAGAAGAACAATACAGTCATGAATGAAAGACTGATTCTCTACTATCCCACAGATAACCAAATGCCTAGATGAACTCCACATCCTGCAGGAAGGAACAGCTTTTCTGACAGGGAAGGTGTAGCTTCCCTCTTCTTTCAAGTCTGAGAAATTCTCTTGGGAAGGAGACCAATACTTCCATATGATTTCACTCTTTCACGTAATATCACTAAACTATCATAAAAGAAAGTTTATAGGGCCTAG
This sequence comes from Castor canadensis, assembly GCF_047511655.1. Lineage (NCBI taxonomy): Eukaryota > Metazoa > Chordata > Mammalia > Rodentia > Castoridae > Castor > Castor canadensis. The sequence continues at coordinate 73,640,971 of NC_133399.1, read as the reverse complement.
ACTGACAAGGATGAGAGGAATGGGAGAAATCAGAAAGACATGTGGTAATTGACTTGGTAGGCCAAAAAAGATGACTCCTCAACCAGCACTGAAGAAAGCCAATAGCCATTTGATTTGAACCACAAGATCCCTAGAGGATCAGTACGGAAGCATACGCTTCTGAAATTGGGATGAAAGTCAGGGAATGTTTGCAAGCCTATTTTAAAAATATGTAGACTTCTAGATACCCACTCTAGCAAGAAAGCAGAGGTTTAGTCTTTTGAGATAAATGCAGATTTTCAAGATGCTACCAATAGGGTAATATAGAGGGCAAGATTAAGTGAAACATTTTGCATCATGGATACTGAGACCAGTCCTCCTCCCCTGTCTATCTTATCTCCCTTACTTCCAGATCACTAACCTTCACTCTATGCAAAAAATTGGAAGGCTTGTCTCCAAGGACTCCTACCTCCCCAAGAGGAGAGGTTGACATCAAGGTTTTCCCAATATCGTGGTTCAACCAGATTGCTCTACATTAGAGCCCATATCAGGCAAGTCCACCTATGTGCTCAGAGCATCCAATCAGCACCACAATATTCCAACTTTAAATATAACCAAGGATCTCAGAAAATCCAATCTTTTGAGAAAAATCACACACATGAAAGAGAAAACAAACACAAAAGTGAGATGATACTATGGAAAAATATTTAGAAAGAAGAAAGATTGGGGGGTACTAGTAGTAGGGAGGAGGGTGAATGAAGGATATTAAAGTGAGGGTATATGGTTGATGGACTTCATATAAGTGTGTAAAATAGAATTAAGAAACCTCTTGCAATTTCTTTAAGTGAGACAGGGAGGGGATGAGGGGTAGAGACAATGGGGGCAGTGTAACTAATGTATAATACTAAGTCCAATTGAAATTGTCACTATGAATCTCCCCCATATAATGAATATAACCTAATAAAAAATTTATTTAAAAAAAACAGAAAGAAGATGGTATTCTCCTTCAAAAAAAAACCTGTTAATAGTCTCATAAGATGAGAAAAATAGTGCAATCATTAAACAAGAATAAGATGCTATTAAAAGTAAATATTCAGAGAACGAAAACAAGTTCCTAGAAATCTTTAATATGATGGCAAAAACATTACCCCCAAGAAACTATGGAAGGTTAGGAAATAAGACTGAGTAAACCTCACAGAGCGTAGGGCAAAGTGTCTAAAAGATATAAAGAAGAAAAGATTATCAGTCCAGGATGACCATTGTCTGGCTAAAGGGAGTGACGGAGAGGAGAAAATGAAGATCCCTGCAATGTCAATGTGGGTTGATTTCATTCCTCAAATGTCTTTTCTGCTTCCAGGTTCTAATAACTACTTCCTCCCCTTTCTCTGGAGACCTAGGTAAAGGAAGGAAGCCTTCTCTTACTGTCCAAAGAGTACTACAGCCTCCAACGCCTTTACAAACAGTTAAAAGAAGCTCTCTTAAAGCTTCTAAGATTAGTTGGCCATCTGAATCCTGACTGATATGACTCCCATGTATCCTTTATCAGCAATCTCAGGATGTACACCATCAAAACAAGGAAGGAACCAAAGTGGGAGGGAGACTGAAATACAGAAACATAGCAGCAAACAGACAAACAAGGGATTCCCTGAAATGCTGGTAGATTCCTGGATCATAAAATGGAACACAGGATGTGAAAGCAAAGAGTCTGGATTGGATCAGGTCTGAAGGTTCTAAAAAAGATTTACTCAAGAAGATGAAGTTCTCAGAATACCTGGTGAATGGGGACTTTAAGAAAGATTTGGACAACTGGCAGGGAGTTGGAGGTTGAACTGGTGACAAAAACACATAGCAGCAAACAAATGAAAATGTGTTAATCTAGAAAAGACAAATTATATAGAAAAAAGTGATCATAATTTGCTGTAGGCTCAGCACTGAATGGCAGTTACATAAGTCACATCAATGAAAACAATGAATATTGATATAAGCAAAAGCATAACATAATGGAAAAGGTGTATGTGAGGGGGTGAGGAAAGGAGGAGGAAAGATAGAAAAAACTTTAATTCCCATAAAGAATGCCTAAAATTAAAAATTGGAGAAAAATCAATAAAAGTATGCTATTTTTAAATATAGTGGCGAATTACCCCTCCCCTTTTAAAAAAGGCAATAAAAGTTTAAAGCTGTCACCTCTGGGTAAGAGAAGGCAATTAGGGGAGGAGGAGGGTAGCAAATTATTATGTTTCATAACAGACATTTGAACTATTTAATTGTTCTACTCCATGTCCCTTTGTTAAAGGGAGATAAGGAAAGAGGGAGTAATGAAGAGAAAAAAGAGAACAATGGGGAGCAGAGAGAAGGTTGGTCCCCATTGTGTACAATACAAGTCTATTTGACATTGTCACAATGAATCCCCCTGTACCACAAATACATCCTCAGTTTTTAAAAGGGGGAGGGAGAGAACAATGGGAGAAGGAAGAGAAAGAGACTGGGATTTTTAAAAAATCAAATTGGGTCAAATAACAATGGCAGGACACAGAGTGCAGAAGCTTTGCTTAGAGCCACCTTAGCCACTGGTATCCAGACCTTGCCTTTACTGCTTACCTGGCCCTTTTTGTGATGGTTGGCCTTAATCAATTGAAACCCTCTAACAAGTTAAATAAGCTTATCGCTACAGTTTTCAGCAATCTGTCCTGGTCTTTGACCAAACCAGTCAATTAAATCTAGTCCCGGCCATATCCCCATCCAACCCCAGTGTATTAGTTGACTTTGTGCTATTATAACAAAATACCTGAGATTGTGGACGTTATGAAGAAAAGAGGTTTATTTGGCTCACAATTCTGGTAGCTGATATCCTGGCTTGGCTGCATTACAACATAGCAGAGAAGCCCAAAGGGAATCAGCCACATGCAGAAGGGCCAAGTGTATGGAATGAGTTTATAACAAACTGGTCTCAAAATTCTAATCTGTCCTACAAAGGCCATAACTACTAGAGAAGGCATTGATCCATTCATGACCTAATTACTTCCACTAGACCCTACCTCTTAACTATTCCACCACCTCACACCATCACACCAGAGACCAAGCTTCCAGCAGATGACACTTTGGGGCATATGACTGAACTCATTGGGCACCTCCTACTCTGTCTCATTCATTAGCCCTCCAACAAGGAGACACCTTGTGATTTATGGCAATGTTCCTGGATTTTCATCCCAAATTCTCTACCTTCAACTATTAGGCCTTCTTCACTCCTTCCTCTAAGGCCAGTGGTTAGTTTTTAACATTTATGGTAGACTTATTTTTTGCAAGTCACTTCCACTGACCCTAAAGTTTGCTGATTCAGAGATGCCCCACCACTGACGAATGGATTAAGAAAATGTGGTATCTATACACAATGGAATTTTATGCAGCCATGAAGAAGAATGAAATGTTATCATTTCGCTGGTAAATGGATGGAATTGGAGAACATCATTCTGAGTGAGGTTAGCCTGGCTCAAAAAACCAAAAATCGTATGTTCTCCCTCATATGTGGACATTAGATCAAGGGCAAACACAACAAGGGGATTGGACTATGAGCACATGATAAAAGCGAGAGCACACAAGGGAGGGGTGAGGATAGGTAAGACACCTAAAAAATTAGCTAGCATTTGTTGCCCTTAACGCAGAGAAACTAAAGCAGATACCTTAAAGCAACTGAGGCCAATAGGAAAAGGGGAACAGGTACTAGAGAAAAGGTTAGATCAAAAAGAATTAACCTAGAAGGTAACACCCACGCACAGGAAATCAATGTGAGTCAATGCCCTGTATAGCTATCCTTATCTCAACCAGCAAAAACCCTTGTTCCTTCCTATTATTGCTTATACTCTCTCTACAACAAAATTAGAAATAAGGGCAAAATAGTTTCTGCTGGGTATTGGGGGTGGGGAGAGGGAGGGGGTGGAGTGGGTGGTAAGGGAGGAGGTGGCGGCAGGGGGGAGAAATGAACCAAGCCTTGTATGCACATATGAATAATAAAAGAAAAATGAAAAAAAAATAAAAAATAAAAAAATAAATTCTAAAAGATAAAATCTAATTGCTTAACTTGTACTATTGAACCTACTGCTGACATATACTGTGAAGAAATAACTCTTCTACGTAGCAATATGGATAACCACAAGGGATTCACACAGCTGTTCCTACCTTATTCTGTCATACAGACACTTTATAGTAGGAATTGCCTCTTCAATTTCATTTAATAATTTCATCCTCAGCAAAATTTTCAACCATGGGTATCAAATATTTTAGTCCTTCTGGCAGAATCTCTTCCTCATCTCTCAAGATCTAAATTCACACCTTATTAAAACTATGGGTCCAGTCTAAGTAACTCCTCCTTTGCCACACTAGGAACTCATTTAATTCACTGAATATAGTAAATCCAAAATATTAGACAGGATGCTAGGTCCTGTATCAGCAGAACAATTAGAATTTAATCTTCCCATTGTTGATGTGACTCATTACATAATACCCAAGTGCCAACACATAATTACAGTCTTATCAATACCATCATTGATCGCCAGACCTCCCTGTAGTCAAACAGAGAAAATATATTGTGGGAGGTACAGGAAAATCCCTAAGTACACTTTACGAAGGCTAAGAAAGTTCTCACAGCCCAAACTAATAAATGAAGAAACCTGGAAAAAGAGCTTGCCAAGTCGAGAATCAAATGCAATGAGACAATTAATAGCTTTGTTCTGCCAGCTTTCAAAAATCAGATAAGATTGCCTCTCCCTTTAGCTTTCTTTAGACTTAAAATAATCATCTGTGAGACTATCAAATCAAAGTTTATTTGTAGAAAGCAGAAATCACAACCAACCCAGCAGAAGAGCATGATATAGGTAACTGTGTGCTAATAAAACTGAAATAAGAAGTGTTGACTGAATTACTAGGAAGGACTCCCAGAACGCTCTAAAGAAGTTGGTCATCTAGCAGGAGCAGCCTGGTCAGGAAGGTCAGGAATCAAGAAATACTGCCATTAATGACAATTGAAAGTAGTGGCCAACTCTGGAACACTACTGCAGAAAAATGCTCTGTCTCCTTAACCGGACCTTCCAGCAGGGTGAACACTTCCTTCTCGTTTCTTAATTCCAAGTCTTACATAAGAGAACCCAATTGATGAGGCCAATTTGCATCCAGAACTCCAGGCAGAGGGATGTCTGAGAAAGGTAGGAATAGAAGAAGGAGGGAATGGGTGCTCAGACTAAATCCAACACAGATTAGGTAATTAATCTAATCTAGCTAATTTACCACCCACACATAAAAGCATTACTTTCCCAACAGCATCTATGTGTAGTCTTACTCCACAAACATTTTCTTGCCTACACCACACAGAACTATATTCACAGGTATAAGTGCAGCAATATAACAGCTAATGCTAATAAGCACTTAGATTTTTACTATTATATCCCCATTTTTAAGCTAAAGAAGTTGAGACACAATGAAACATGTCCAATGTTACACAGGTATGTGAAGAAATCTGGTTCTGCCTGGCAAAAGTGGCTCATACCTGTAATCTTAGCCACTTGGGAGGCTAAGCCTGGGAGGATCACAGTTTCAGGCCAGCCTTGGCAAATAGTTCATGAGCCACCCATCTCCAAAAAAAATAATAATCAGAGCAAAATGGACTGAAGATGTGGCTCAAGTGTTAGAGTTCTTGCTTTGCAAGCATAAAGATCTGAGTTCAAACCCCAGCCTCACTAAAAAAAAAAAAAAGTCTGGAAATCTGGCTCCAAAATGTCTGCTCTTAGTCTATAATTTATATATGGAAACCATGGGAAATTTTGCAGAACAGACTATCTAGATTGAAGGTATATGAGGCAGGCCTAGGGCTTCTACCCATGGCCATGTGCCATCTCATTCAGACATTCTGTTATCTCACTAAACCTATTATCTTAATCTCCTACCCAGAATAAACCCTGTTAGAAAGAAGAGTTTTCTGTCACTGTCCCTCTACTGGTTCCCAGAAAATATTGGACCATAGAAAAAACGGATTGCTAAACAAGAACATGACAAGTTAGGTGATCATCCCTTCCAACAAGCTGCAGTTTTGTGGAAAGGATAGCCATCCACCATAGACAGTAAGTGATCCACCATTAATAAGGCCTGAGTTTCATCAGTACTAGTCTAGTCTTTATAAAACTGGCCCCTTTAGAGGACTCTACCTCAGAGATAGAGAAGCAGAGGAAGATAAGAGCTGCCCATAATAACAGGACAGCAAGAATTCTGTTACATCAGCAGAGAAAGAAATCTTACTCATAGTCAACCTTGGACCTCAGCACCCAGAACCTGTGCCATGGCTGCAACAACCTTGATCTCTGGCTATGGTCAGAAAAGGTCCTGAGCCCTTGGGCCATGCTTTAAAGTTTCCTCCATCCAACAATCTTGCATACCATTTTGTGAGCAAGGAAACAAAGTTCACAAGAAAAATTTGGTCTCCAAGTATTTTAGTTAGTTTAACTCAAAAAATATGTTACCATTTCAAAAGAAAAACCTTAAGACTTTTCAAAGGCTCATTGGACATCAAATAGTCCTTATAAAACTGGCTTTAGTATAAATTAATCAAAATTACATATCTTTAATGTCCCTTAAAATCCAGCATTTTCTAATTCTTAGGGGTCCAGTGAACCTTCAGAGCAAGTCAGAGGAAGGAGAATAAGAAAGTAAGAGATGAAGGGGATACAGATTTGTAAAAAAGTGAAGAAAAGAGTAGTAGGAAAAAGACAATTTATAGAGATAGAAGAATTCAGGAAGAGGAAGAGAATCATACAACTGAACAGGGATAAAAGAAGCAAATAGAAAAAGTATAAAGAGAGTAAACATGACAGCAGAAGACAATAAGAAGAAAATAACCAAGAAAAGACTCTGCTCACCACCACCCCTGAAAACAAACACACATATACTCATACCCAAAAACAATCATACTTTGACTTTTTCCAAACTCAGCAAGTGAATCCTCATTGGGAAATTAATATGGTATAAAAGTCTCTATCCTGGAATTTAAAAAACCCAAATTCTCTTCCCTGGGCTTTCAGTGACATATTAAGTTTCAGCAAATTGCCTCAACTTTCTTCATTTACTCACTGCATAATAAAGGATGAGAGAACTGGGCCCCTGTGAACAAAAAGAGAAAGAAGGCACTGAAAGAGAAAAACAAGAACTAAAGTAGAAGAAGGAAGACTAAAGTTTATTTAATTCATCCAAAATCCTGGCGTTGTGAGTACTCCATATAGAGCCAGGTGACTCAACCACTAGAGCTGTAGATAGATAGATAGAGAGATAGAGATAGAGAAAGATACCACCTACTTGTAAATAACCAGTAGGAACTGAATATACAAGACTGCTGAAGAAAATGGAAAAGAGACTCATTAAGGAAACATAGGATTTCTGGGCAACACTGGGGACTCAGATGAAATTAGAAGCAACAGTTGTGGCCACAGTCTTCACAGCAGGACACATTAACTCTTTTAATTCTTTTAACCTTGTGTCCTATGTGTCATTATACCCTTTTTTGCACAAGAGAAAAACAAGACTCAGAAAAGCTAAGTAATTTGTCTAAGTTCTCACAGATTTCTAGACGAACATCAACCTACCCAAGCCTACAGCTTACACTCTAGCCCACACACCATACTGTCCTCAACAAAGCATTAAGTCTTAACTCTTCCCAAGTAACTATCCTGAAGATACAAAAGTGATAATGAGATGTGGATCCCTCCCTCAAGAAAATCAGTCTACTGGGAGAAGGGAAACATTTAAGTAACCATTTATTGTGCTACAAAAAAAAATGGGATTGACACAAATAAGATGAATATAAAATCTGCAATAATACAGAGGAATGGCAATTGAGGAAGCAAAGAGAAAACTACAGTTAGGATGAAATAGTAGAATTGAACGTAAAGAATGAATAGGCCTCAAATATGCCTTGCATGACAATTTTTCCCACATTCACAAATGAGGTGAAAAGGCTAAGCCAACAAACCCTTGCCAAACAACACACGTCTTTCCATAAAGTCCCAGACTGTCGATTTCAAGTGCAGCACTGCTGGAAGCTGGCTTCAGTGCCTAAACTCATAGTCATTGCTACTTTGCTCTTTTTGAACAACATCAAAAGCACATGTCAAAGTCATTTAATTCGGTAGCATCGTTGTCTGATGCTTCCTACTTAAAACTCATCCCTCTATGAGAATTCGGTTCTCCAAATAGTAGAAGCCATTCCTAGTAAGATCCCTGAACTTTCAATTATCACATTGATAGAAAACCTCCTGCTTCAGCCTGAAGAGCCTCCATACCATTTTTCAATGGCCATAATGGATTACCTCAGATCTATTAGTAAAATTATGATTCGTAAAGTGGTAGGAATCTGCTTCAAATATGCCAAAAAAGTAAGTTCCACATTGTTTCAAAGTATCTCTTCAGGTTTTATTGTCTCTTTTAGGAATAGTTTTTTTCTTCTCTTTTATAGGAAAAGAAATCTCTATGAAAACTATGTTGACCAATAATTTATTCATGTATAGCCATCATTCTAGGTTAAAGAGAAAGAACAGTGATTTAGAAGCACTTATATTGTCAAACTCTATTGCTTTACAGTTTTGCTGATAATTTCCTCCACCCTCTGAAACTCATTTTGTGTATCACAGCCAGATTAATTTCCTATAACACTGCCTTTCTGTCACATTCCTCCTTACATGGATCCCTATTGCCGTCATATCTCATCTAAATTCCTCCTTATTATCTTGATAGTAATATCCATCAACTACTTTGAACCTGTTTCCACTACTCTCAACACAGACTCTCTGCTCCAGTCAGCAGGAGTTCCCTACAGAGCTGCATCTTCCCCTCTTCACCCTGCACCTATACACATATGCCCTGCTCATTTCCAGCTCTCAGCCTCAACTTCTTTATGCAACTAATATTTATTAACTTTCTGCTATTGGCAAGACAAAGCGAAGGATGCCTGGATATTTAAGACAAGGTCCTTGCTTCTCAATAGTTTATGCCTCTAATAAGCAAGATAGGACATGCAGGTAAATAATTACCAGAGTATGACAAATGCTCTAACAAGGACACAGAAAAGCCCTGTTTCACGGTCCAAGGAGAGTTAATGTCTCAAATATCCTTCATTTTCTTCTCTACTCCATGGCATTCCACTTTCAATATCTGGTTCAAGTCCCACCTCATCCTTGATGTTTTCCTAAACCACATCAGTCTCTAAGTGGGCTTTCTCTTCCCCTAATTTATAGCTTACTTACAACCTACAATAAAGAAATCAAACTCTGAATGAGAACTCTTCTATACTAGTCCTAGTACTTTCCTCTGAGTTGGCCTCATCGCCCCAGTTTCTGTACACCTCAAGGGTAACAATTCAGTCTTCCAGCTTCTTTGCTTAGCTCACTATAGCTAACAGAGTGGGTAAGTATTAAAGACATTTGTGTTTTACCTGGTCTTAGGGTAGAATGTATCCATTTCAGAAAGATCATTCACTTCTAAAAGATTAATGTAAATAATAAATGAACTAAAATAAAATTTTAATAAGAAAAATTTTCAGTTTTAAAATATGGATCACATACATCTAATACAAAAGAGAGGGCTTGGGTGTGGGTCAGTGGTAGAGCACTTACTTAGCATTTGTGGGCCCTGGGTTTAATTACCAGCACTGCAACAACAAAAAACATCCTAGTGCTGACGATGTAACTCAGTGGTAGAGCATTTGAGTTCTATCATGTTCAAGGCTGCCGGTTTAATTCCAGCATTACACACACAAAAAAAAATGTACAAAAAGAAACTTCAGTTGATTTGGTGCTGATTTTTTAAATAATAATCCACTTTATTCAGTGACTGTGTACTGGGGATCTAAGGCTGGTATTTTCTTTAGAAGATGAACAAAATAGCCTGCTTTGAAGAGCTTCTCTTTGGGAAAATTTCCAAGAGGGATAAAGTCTTTGACCTTGACCTTCAAGAGCTTCATAACATCCCAGAGCCACTGTGCCATTGAGTAGGAGCCATCATCCACAGCTTGTCATTCGAAGAGTTTCCAAGCTAGGAATATATATTTTGTCATTTGTGGTACACACACACACACGCACACACACACACATTGCCTCATTGGTCTTTGGTACGAGATGTGATGTGCGTTCCCACTGGTCAGCTCCAGCAAGGCCACAAACAGGGAGATGCTACAGAAAGCACAAGTGAAATGTAGCTCACCACAGTCTGTTATTATTGCCCAATATTTTTCAGCATTTTTTCCCCAGAGAAACAGAAGTATTAGTGGTTTTGAACTACTTCTGCCCATGGCATTTTATCCCAATCTGACCATATAAAGAGTTTGTTGCCACCTCTTCATTGGGCAGCAATCTTTTTGATAAGTAATGTGTAACACTTCCATCCACTCAGATCAAGGAGTGACACCCAGACCAGAGTGAGAATTCACCAAAGACTCCCATCACAGTTCACTAGTTTCCTTTCTATCCTTTAAGATGTCATTTCTCTTACAAGAAATTTTCTGTATTTTCCCACTTAAGCCAAACTGCCAGACAACTCCCAAGTAAAACTGGGGCAAGGATTTTGGAGGACTGCAGAGAAAAAACATAAGACTCCCTCCATGTTATCACATCTCCCCAATACTCTGTGGCTCGATAGAATGTGAAGTCTCAAAAGCAGTTGGGATAAAATATGAAAAATGCATAATTCATTTATTGACATCCAGGGAAAAAAATCATAACCAGACACAATCTTTCTCTCTCTCTCTCTCTGTCTCTCCTTCTCTAGTGGTGGTACTGGGGTTTGAACTCAGTACCTTGCACTTGCTTCACAGGTACTTGATCACTTAAGTACCCCCTGCTCTAGTTCTATTATAGTTAGACAAAATAAAGCAGCACAAAAACATTTGGCCAGTGAAGTTCCCCAGAGACAAGATATAAGCCAGTGAGTGATGGGCATTTTTTCCTGTATTGCACTGTCATGGCAAAGGGTCAAATCTTTGCAGAAGTCTTGACAAAGGATTCCATTGACCTCACAATGCATTTTATGTCTGTCCTCAGGAATGTTTAATGTCCACAATTATGTGTCAGAGGCAGAGTTTCAGAACATGCCACTGCAATGAAAGGAACCCAACCAGTCGAAAGCTGGGACTCTACTGCCCTCTGGTGGATTCCCAAGCGAAGGACTACGTCTGCCTTCTCTTTAGAGGAATTTTGAGAAGCACAGTGGATAATAGCCACATGCAACGGGGAGCACTTTATTATGAGTAATCTTGAGGGGGGGGGAGAGGGAGGGGGTGGAGTGGGTGGTAAGGGAGGGGGTGGGGTCAGGGGGGAGAAATGAACCAAGCCTTGTATGCACATATGAATAATAAAAGGAAAAAAAAGAGATAATTACAAAAAAAAAATGAGTAATCTTGAACACTCAATGTTTAATCCATTCCATGTACACGTGCATGACTCTTGCAGCAGCTTGAATAATCCAGTGCACGATTCAAGCTACATCTAACTAAATTATTATTAAAACCAAGGATGTTTTAAATATTACAATTATTTATTTATTTATTTAAGAAACAAATTTATCAATTAAAAATATCTGTTGACATTTATTCATAATATCAAACAATCCCCACCACCACCTGTCAAAAGCAACAGCTATAACACCAGAAGAGCAACCCCCAGTATGTCACATGAAATCAGCAACATTATAGTAACCATTAAAGACAATTATGCATGCTTGTTGTTTATAGATTTGCTTTGTTTTGATACAAATGCTTCATTAAATATTGCCTTGAAGCATAAATTTCAGTGGAGTGGATTTAGTTTAAGAATTATTTTGTATCTGTAATCATGCCTATATGATGGGGGCAGCTGGACGCAGAAAATGCAGCCCTACAAAGGCCTTCTACATTTAAAAACTGAAAAATCTGTGTATCCAGTTTGCAGTCATAATAACTTTACTATACAGAGAATCCACTGATTGGCTTTCATCCAAACCTAGTTCACTTAGAAGGTGAGGGAAATAAGATTTACTGAGCCTCTTCTCTGCCCCAAGCATTATCTCCTGTAACCTTACAACAACACTGTGAAGTACACATCATTTTCTGCATTTCCAGATTTGTGATTGCACCATTATGTCTGGCTCCCAATACATGAGTTCTCTAAGATAAGTAAAGAAAAAAAAGTCAAGGAAAAAACACCTAGACCTTTACCCTTGATGGTGTGATTGACATACCTGTGACCTGGGACATACTGTAACCTTTTCAGGCCTCAGTGAGGACATCTGTACAATGGGAACAGTATTAGTCCCATTGGGACTCACCTCGCATTCACTCAAAAGAATAGTTTTTACTAGTGGATTCTTGGTATAGTGAGAAGAAAGTATTTGTAGTAGTATTTTTATGAGGCTATTTGGATTAGAGCAAAGAGCTTTGACCCTACAAGTACCCAGATCTGGGTGCAAATCCAAGCAACTCAAAGCCCACATTCCCTGGTTGTTCTGAGATTCAAACCAACATATCATGTGATAAATACTCAACAAATGTTCATTAATTTCTGTCTCTTCACTTACCTTTAAATACAATGAGTTCTTCATCTATCGAAGAATTTAAATCTAGCTAGGAAAAGGAACTAGATTCAGCTCAGGGTCCCTCCAATCCTGAACTTTGAAAACTATTTATTATGCAAACTTTTTCAAAGTTCTTAGGAAATAGAGGAAAGTGAGAAATAGCTCACTTCTGTGCACACACCGTGACTGATCATGGAAGAAGCTTAAAGATCACCTAGTTCTATTCCCTTACTTCAGAAACAAGAAACCATGACTCCCATGGGCTCCTGTGACAAAGAGCCAAGTCCAGAATCCTTGAGCAGTGTTCGGTAGATGTAATAACACCACATTAATTCATTCACAGATGAAATGTTCCTGGAGGTCACACTACAGACATACTGAGTTGTATGGAGTTAAGTTTAGCCACTCATCAAATCCCAAAAGGTAGGGAACAATCACAACTTCTCACCTGGTGAAAGCACTCCTACATGCAAGCATCATGAGAGGGACTTTTCCATCTGAGTAGAAATAAGCCTGTAGTGTTAAATGTATTTTTTAAATTCTGCAGGAGTTATGATTTGTGTTAGGAAGGGTGAATACATTACCAAAAGCTGCAGCTGAGCACATTAATGTGAAACAAACTAAATAAATAAAACCATAAGGTCTGGAGGAGAGAGACTTGCCTTTGGCAGAACTGTGAAAAGGATGATGTTTAACCACACAAATGCCCCATCTCTTGGCATCCTTCACTTCACATTCTCCAGCCTTGTGGGGGAAGGGAAGTTATTTTGAAATATTACTCATTCAGTCACATCATAAGTTGCCATCTACCTCATTTTATTATAATATTTAAAAGCCATGCTAAGATCTCTAATACAATATTAACACAATTTAGTCCTTGCCGACATCCAACATCCTCAGCATCCCATTGCCCAGAATATATTTATTTCAAAGATATTTCACTATAAACTTAGCTGTCTTTCAGAAATGAATACAAATAGCACCTTGTTTGATCTAATTAGACTGGGTCAGGTATTGAGTTGTCTCCCAGGTTTAATAATGGGTGACCTGTCATCTGTGGTTTCTTCTTCAGCTGCTTCCCATCAAGCCCCCCTCCACCCTGATTTCCTAATTACTCCTTGTGGTGTGTTTGTTTGTTTACTTGGGTGATTAGTTTAGCAGAATCCCTGCCTGGAGAATGATTTTGGATTTGCTAGTGCTGATTTATTTACTTGCCAATGCCACAGGAGCAGCACCAGGTTTTTGCATTAGAAAACAGAAATTATTACCATTACGTCTTTGATGTCATGCATGCACAACATATAATTATGAATGAAGACACGTTGCCTAACAAATGCTTACAATACCTTTGTAATGTCTGTGTCTGTGAGCTCTCTGAACAATATTAATATAATGCACGACTCTTTTTAGGAGTATTGGTTACTCAATATGGTAACATACAAATCCAGCGTTTTTAAATACTAACCAAACATATTTCACAACAGAGAACAATACATAAACACAAATCCAGAAGATTCTTTTATCTATTTGAATTAACATCTTATATTAGGCATATCTTCTCTTTAAACCAGAAGACATTCCTATAGAAAAGTTTGTAAACATCCAGGCAATCTTCATGTGTGAACTATAAATAAATAACATATACATTTGGATCTTAATCTACATTTGTCAGTTACTTGTTTTTAAGCCACTGCTAATTCCTAAAAGTAGGAAAATATAGAGTGCCTTCTTAACAATTGTGAGACTCTGAGTTCAATCTCCAGAACCACCAAAAAAAAGTCTATTCAAAGTCCACCTTAGAAAAGAGGTCTTTTTATGTTTTGTTTTGTTTTTGTTTTTGCAGTGCTAGGGATCAAATCCAGGGCCTCGTGGCAAGCAAACCAAGTGCTCTATCCGTGAGCTACATTTCCAGACCCAAAAAGAGGTCCTTTAAATAAAATAGTCATTTGACCTTTTGAAGGGCTCCCAGAGAAGATCTTTGAAACATCAAATATCACACTGTAGTAAATTTGCAAAATTGGAATACATTTATATTCTGTATCACTTCTTGGTAAAACAGGAAGCTGGGAAACAGTCTTTTGACCACCTTTCAGTAGGAAAGGAGCTGTTTTTATTCCTTCACTTATTTTTAAACCCAACAAACTTTTATTTGTAGTAGAAATAAGAAAATAGTCTGGGAAGTTAATTCTGACAAGCAGAACTGAAAGATCATTTTAACATACTTACCTAAAGAAAGTGAATTTTCCCTCCCTAAAAAAAACAAGTTGTATTAGCAAGACACCCTCCTTAGGACTGGTTAGGCTCTCTTCCACATGTGCCTGCAACCAGGAAGCCAGTGCCAAGTGGGAAATTGTCCCTTGGGCTCTACAACAAGGCCTCCACAGTCGCATCTAATGGAAAGGGCCAAAAAGCTGAGAGATGAGTTAAAACATGAGAACCAGATATTTCCCTGAGATTTGCCTACAAAAACTAAGATCTTTAAAATAATAGACTATCTTATTGGTTAACTGCTAACAAGTTATAATTTTAGATTGTCTGACAATAACCTATAATTTGAGATATTTTTAATTAATTTTTAATTTTTGTTAGTTCAGCTAGAGATGGATACTTCTAGTTATCTTTCTCTCCTTATTCTCAGCTCCAGTTTTATTTCTCAGATCCTTCATATAATTCCGTAACGTATTAGTCATGTTAAACTACATTTTCATATAACAAATTAACTCCCCAAATCTTAAGGTCTTAAGACAACTTAAATATATTTTTCTCTTAAGTTCAGTATAGGTCAGTATGGCCTAGTTATTCAGGAACCCAAGTGACAGACACTCAACATCCCAACATGTAGCCCCATTACTAAGGCAGGAAAAGAGTAAACATGAGCTTCCAGCTGCTACTCTATGCCTCAGTTTAGAACCCACACAAATGACTTGGACATTCAGCTGCAGCCAATATAATGGTATGTTTTCAACCTCACCAAAATGGAAGTTATGACACATAGCTATTCAAAGAACATCAATGCTTCTGAGACACCCGGAAGGTTTTTCCTGATGGTCAGACACCCACATACTACATTCACTCAAAATCAGACTTCGTACACTCCAGCTTTGGAGAGAGTGCCTGCTATAAAAGCTCTACTTCCTCCTGTCTATTTCTTGACTAAAATTGAAAGCCATTAATCAAAGTGATTCTTATTTTTAAAGAAAAATATTTGATTTCTCATTAAAGAGACACTGATGAGAAGAAAAGGGCTTTTGCTTTAGACTAACAGAATGATCTGACGCTAGTTCAAGCCTTTTTTAGCCATGATACTAAACCTTCCAGTGCTTGGGGGACATTTTAGTTATTAAGGACAAATCAGCTTGTTATGGGAATTGTCCTAACTGAAAGTTACCCTTGAAAGCAGGGTTCACATTCTAATACATCTCAGTACCACCCGAAGCACCTAGCCCAGGAGTTGATCTGATTTACAGCTACATCAGGAGTCCTTTCTCCTGGTGGGTGTCGCACTTATTTGTTCTCACAGGGGAGGAGAGACAGCATTTGTCAGGCACTAACTCTCACATAAAACTTCAAGTCATAACTATATATTTGATATTTGAGCTTCAGTATTTCTGATTTTATCAAATGGCTTCTGGCTGAAGCAAACTTGTGCTTAGATTGGGGCATGAGGCTTTGATTAACAACACATTGATCTGAAAACTGTACATTAACACTTTTGGATGATAACTTTGATGGCTATATTTGATCTTTTCCTTATTAAAAAAGGGATTAAAAAGTTCCATTCATTGCATTCTGCACATCATCTCTACAAACCTAAACCAGGCTTTATTTTCTTATTTAATCACTTCCAACTTTCTCTACTGGCTTTAGCTGTTATTTAACCTAACATTGCCCATTTCTCTGTTATCATGTGGACCAAAGCTTGCAAAGACTTGTATTAAGGTATAACATGTTTTGGTCTAAATATGCCTGTCCTTTCAAGGAAATTATGAAAGTTTTGAAACATTGCTCATATAGCCCTAAAATCCTCTGTCATTTTTCCCATAGAGAGATGGAGTCATTTCTGCCACCCATCACCACCCCACAAATTTGGATCTAGACCACTGCGATTGCTTATATCAATGGAACAAGGGGTAAACAAATGTGGGTGACTCCCCAAGTGAGTCATAA
This sequence comes from Castor canadensis, assembly GCF_047511655.1. NCBI lineage: Eukaryota > Metazoa > Chordata > Mammalia > Rodentia > Castoridae > Castor > Castor canadensis. The sequence goes on along the minus strand of NC_133399.1, from coordinate 73,624,252 downwards.
AAAGATAAGTACTTTTGTTTAAACAGTGGAATAATCATGCTTGGAGTCCTGAGTCATCATATAAGAAAGACAATTGCCCAAATGCATCCAGCTGTGAGAAAACAAAAAGACATGGAAAGGACATGGAGGCAGAAAGTACAAAGGGAAAATACATGCAAGGGTCTTTACTATGGTCACCACAGAAAGGAACATGCAAGACCAGGTAGGATTGGTTAGTGTGAGTAATTTCAGTGAGCTCTGAGTCACTTTGAGACACACTTTGAGCTGTTCCTAGCTGTCTACTACCTGACCCTGGGATTATGACTATAGCAGAACAATGGCCCTGTCCTCCCAGTAAAGAGGTGGTTGGGGAAGGGCCTGAATTGTTTGATTTGCAAAGGAAAGGTGAGTTTGCAGGAAAGTCCTTTACCATCTCTGGGAATTGGCTGACTCTAGAAGGGGCAGTCCTACCAGGGTCAGCAAGACTACAAAATGACCAAGCATCTGAAGCACATGGTTGACACCAACTCCAAAAGTCTTGACCCCTTCCAGGATGCCCCATCCTACTATAGTAAACTATCATTCCCTCTCCTCTCCCCAAGAAATTGTTCCTTCTGTTCTATCTGAAGTAAAGGAACCAGCACAGCTCCATAAGGAAGGGCATCAGCCCCAGAAGGTCTATTATGGAGTAGGCACCCAAGGACCTGAATGAGACAGACTGACATCAATCTAGTTAAAAGACTGGAATTACGATTTCAGCACCAAGCCAATCCAAAGTGTGTGTGGCCTATGTTTCCCCAAATTCAATTTATACTGGTTTTCTCTCACTTTCAGAAACTACTCTAGTTAGACCAATCTCAATGTGCCACTAGCACCTTGATATCATAATCGAGGCTAAACCCACACCTTCACTTACATTTTTTTTCATTTAAAATTCCTTCCTGTCTTCTCTCTCTACCTATCCAAAGGAGAGAAAAAAATTTAATTGATCCTTTTAAGGGTTATTTGCCCTTCTACAAATCTGAAAGGCAAATATTATCAGCCCACTAGAGCAATAGAAAGGTTAGCAATTTAACTGAAATCACATAAGTGGTAAACAGCAAAGCTGGAATTCAGAGTCTGGCAAATATGTTAACAAAGCCCCCGTATTTTTCATTAAAAAACACCTAACCCAAGTCCCACCCCTCCTTCATGCTGACACCAGCCATCATTCATCTTCCTTTCCTAAAAATCATTCAACTATTTTTAACATGGCACATGATTCAGATTTTAATTATGAATTTATGAGAAACTATTTACACTTAGATCATAAGCTCTTGGAAGGTAGAATTACTTACACTTTCTACAAAGTATCTTACTGATCCCTCTGACCTGTCTAAATGACCAACTTTTACATGTGTGATAGTTCAGTTAGGATATTGAAGGTATTTTTCTTACATTAATGTGAGCAAATTGAAGAGCATAGATTAAGAGATAAAAACAAGTGGCCAGTTATGATTTCTACTCAGTTATATACAGAGCTGGAAAGATCATTGTCCCTACTTATTCACCAACAAAAGGTCAACTTGAAGATATGCTCACAACTTTCCACAAGCCTATCAAAGAGCTGAGGCCATAAAGCAATCAAATAGCCCAAAATCTTGGGAGAGGCAGGTGCCTACAGAGGGAAATAGGACACAGGCATTTGCTAGCCTAGGGTACGTACAGCCAGATACCTAAGAGAATTCAGATATAAGAGTTGGCAAACTGACAAAAGGCAAGTGATGGTTGGTGGGACAGCATACAGCCCCTAAAGACTGCAGCTATTGAGGGTCTGCACCTTCCCAATACCCCACCAGGTGCTCATTAGGAATAATGAGGAGACTTCTGGGGAGAAAAAAATTCCCTTAAATTACAGGTCTAAAAGAAGAGAACACCAACCACTCTGGAGGAACATGAAATTCTACCCAGACCTGTCTACCAAATCTCCCCTACGGAACAATTGCTTTAACCTGTACTATGGAAAGACAACAAAATTTGTCACTCTTGGGGCACTGGGGAAGTCCCATTGTAGTTAGAAGAAGAGAACATAGAAAATTCTCTCCCTGAGAGAAAGGCAAGAAAACATATTGGAATTCAAACTATAGCTGGGGTTGGGGGAGAGAGAGACAGAAATATTAATGAAAACCACACTTCTGAGAAACAAGGACATTAGATTAAGACTGAGGCTTAATCAGAACATCAGCCAAGGAGCCTCCCTCAACCTTTCACCATCAAACTAACAAGGGTCAAGTGTAAGGAACAAGTCACAGTGGAATACTGCTGGGAGAGCTAAAAGACAGAAACTCTCTGAGGCACAGCATGAAGGAAAGACCTAAAGCTGGGGCTGGAGAAAACTTTGAGGAAAAAAAAAAAACCTCCTAGAAAATCTTACACTCTGAACACATTACTAGAAGAATTTGAAAAGTGTGGAGCATGGGGAGTAACCATAGCAACCACAAATCTCAAACCCAATCCACCACCTCACTAAATAAACACAAATCTCCACACTAAAGGACTAAGAGAAAGGAGAACCCATTTCCAAGCATAAAACAGTCTCAACTGTCCCATACATGATGTGTGACTTTCAAATACAAAATTACAAGGCATGTTAAAAGCCAAAAAATAAATAAATATCTCCCAAGAATCAAGGCAATCTTTGTAATCAGACTCAGTTATAACAGAAATGCTAGAAGTATCAGATGAGGAACTTAAAACAACTATGATTAATATGCTAAAATTCCCAATAGAAGTGGCAAATAATATTTAAAATCAGATAGGTCATTTCAGCAAAAAGATGAAAACTATAAGAGATAACCAAATTCAAACCCCAAAAATGACAGACACAATAATAGAGATGGAGAATGCCTTCCATAGTATGCTAGACCACTTTTTGTCAATGTGACAAAACACTTGAGATAAACAACTTAAAGGAGAAAAGGTTTGTTTTGGCTCATAATTTCAGGGGCTTTTGTCCATGGCCACTCACCTTTGGGTTTCTGGGCCCAGAGTGAGGCAGTATATCGTGGTGGCAGGAGCATGTGAAGGAGCAAAGCTGCTCATTTCTTGGCAGCTGGAAGCAGAGAGTAAGGGTCTAGGGGTCTAAGGATAAGAAATGCCCTGCAAAGCCTGCCCCTAGTGATCTACTTCATCCAACTAGGCCCCCACCTCTGAATAGCCCATTAAGGTATGAACTTATCAATGAATTAACTCATTAATCAGCTCACCTCTCAATGGCCCCAACTCTAAGCAGTGCTGCCCTGGGCACCAAGCATAAACCTCTGGGAAATATCCCAGATTCAAATCATAACATACAGCCTCATCAGATTCAACATAACCCAAGAAAAAAAAAATCAGTGAACTTAATGATAGGTCCATAGAAATTACATAGACTAAAACACAAAGAAAAAAATAGAGTGTAACAGAGACAACAGAACTTCTAGGAATTGTCACATATCAAATGATCTAGTATATGTGTAACTAGAATACCAAAAGACAAAGAGAGAAAGAACACAAAAGAAATAGTTAAAAGAAATAATAGTTCGCCAAGAGCATTATAAAATCAATGGCAGACACTGAACCTCAAATCCAAGTAGATCAGAGAACACTAAACAGGAATAAACATGATAATACACACACACACACACACACACACACACACACACACACACCCCTAAGCATGATATACTCAAAACTATCAAAAACAAAACACAAATAGGAAATCCTCAAGGTAACCAGAAAAAAAGACAGAAAGAGAGAGAGAGATTTCCACTAAGAGACAACTTTTCACAGCTCTTACAAAAATGTTTGTGTGAAAAATGACCTTAATCAATAGAAAAAGTACCTCTTCAGAGTAAACAGTTGGTTTGCTTACAGTTTGGAAGATACAATGTTTCTCTTGATAACAAAGGACAATCACATTTCCTATTCATTATAAAACCTTGACTCCTTTAAGGTCAGTATCCCTCTCTATACTATCCATCTCAGGCCAATGGTATCATTCTTGTAAGAGCTGGAGGGAAGAGGAACTGAAGCAAATATGCCCATGAGTGCAATGAGAAATGAGTTATTTGTTTCTGACTCTAGAGTCTCTTATCTTTTGTCAGTTTCTCTGAAACTGTGGCAGACTAAATTTTTGACTTGCCAGACCTTTTGTATTTTTTTAATTGTATAAAGAAGAGCAAAGAAAGATTACAATAGCCTTATCAGAAATCATGAAAGACAAAATACAATGGGATGATATATTTAAAATGCTGAAAGAAAAAAGTCAACCCAGCCAAAAAAAAATCATTCAAAAAACAAAATAGAAATAAAGACTTTCTCAGGCAAATAACAACAGAAAGAATTTATTGCCAGCATATCTACACTGCAAAAAATATTAAAGGGAGTTCTCCAAGAAAAAGAAATATGATTCCAGACAGAAACTTGAATTTACACAAAGCATGGAAGAGTATTATATACAGAATAAATGAATATGGCACCCTGGGACACCTATCATCCCTAAAGTTGTCATTTCCTTTTGGACACTAGATTGCAAGCTCCTTTAAGAAATGTGAGTGGGGAGGATAAAGCACTACAAACAAGTAAGGGAACCACGAGAGTGTACACTAACGGTATTGAGGCCCACTGCATCATAGTTCTAAATCCCTTGACAATAATGTGAAGAATAGAGTTGAAGTAATTCAACTCTGGAGGTACTGACGGATGCACCAGTTCACAGGTCTACCGTGGCTGCAAAAGGAATCCAGACTCTGTGTCCACACTTGAGCTTACATTGGAACAAACTGAATAAGAAAAAATGGAAAGGAAAGAAAATGTATGGGAGCAGCAATTCTTTTGGGGAACCTTAAATGCTTTGTAGAAACAAAAAAAAAATGGAATTCATCATAGGAGGTGTTCCACTTTGTGAGTTTTCATAGGCAGCAGCAAACTTGAGAACTTAGCATATTCATTTGGACTATGTACCATTGGGACTATGCTAACGTCTGTTAAGTTTGATCAGAAAACATGCTATTATTAGTGTTCACCAATATCAACTTCTTTTCTTTCTGGGCAGATGAAAGACTACTTCCCAGAACCCTGCAGTTAGGCAGGACCATCTGACAGCTTCTAGCCAATGAACTGAGACAAAAGTAGTGTCACTTTCAGCCTGAAACCATGAAAAGCTTCTCTTTCTATTCATGTAGGATGGGAACCCTGTGAAGCTGGTAGATCTATAAGATTAAAGCAGTCTGAATTGCTGAGTCATCACATGGAGCACAAGTGTGCTGGAGATTTGCCCAGACCAATGGAGAATTTATACAATTTTTTTAGCATTAAACCACGAGAAAAAAATTAACACAAGAAATGAAGGACTTTCTACAGTTTTCTTTTGCCTAAAGTGCTCTCCTTATCTTCACAAAATTAGAGGGCAAGGATTTTTAAAAAGTGGGGGTGAGAATACTTAAATTCTTGTTCCATTTTTTACTTTTACTGTTTCAGCAATCATGAGGTATCCTTGCTTCTGGTCATGTTCATGAGTATAGCCATAATACCAGTGCCAACCTGTATCATCTCAATTTTTCCTGTGTCAGAACAGCACAAGTCCCTAATGTGATGAAAATCTCTCCAGTTCACAATCAGTTGAAAATGTCATGCGCCTGCAGCCAGAAAGCATTCTAATCCTGGATCTTTTTTTCAGCACCCTAAATTAACCAGCTGGAATTCCCTTTTAAGTGCCAACCTACTCAGCCTTTCAGAATGTAGAGTTTTTCTTTTAATGGAAGATCTGCCTCTCATCATAGAGATGGAACAATGCATTCTTGACTTTTCCCAAAAAGCAGAGTTTTTTGATATACTAAGCTCCAAGGAGGGTAAAGACAGATCCCAGAACACTTGCTTTAGGCAGGATACACAGACGCTGTACATAGACCAAAGTTGATTCTGCACATAGACCAACATCAACGGCTGGAGCACTGGCTATCACTAAGCAAAACCCTCAGCAATGACAGCCAGGAACACCTCATGTATGATAAATAAGTCAGGAGAAAAAGAGCTGATACAAATGAATAATTAACTCATTAAATCTATTAATAAAGAAGATATCCATGACAAATGAGCAAAAGATTTGGCACAATGTTTCAAAAATGAATCCTAGCACTCTCTTTTGGTGTTTTTCAAATTCTGCTTAGGGAACTGTACCACACTATGCAAAAATCATCAGAATTTTGGAAAAACCTGAAATGAAAAAGCAAATCGAAAGTATAATAACACAAAACTCGGGTTTCAAAAAGATTAAATGATGTAAGAGAAGTTAATCACTTATTTATCAAAAAAATTGCCACACATCTATCATATGACAGGCCCTGAACCAGCCTAATTTATGCAGCAGGTGATATTTGAAGATACCAGTCTTTTCTCTTCCCTGCATTTTTCCTTTATCCCAGTGTAATGGAGTGGGCTATCCTGTATAGCACAGGTTCAGAAGTCAGACTGTCTATTCCACAACTGTACCCCCATCAGCTGTGCAACCTGAAGTTACTCTTAACCTCTTTATGCTTGAATATCCCTCTCTGAAAAAATAGGAATAGTAATGGCAATTAATTAAAGAGTTAAGGCATGTAAAGCTCTTGGAACAGTGTCTTTAAAATAAGGCTCAATTTTGCCCAGTATTATTTGCTCTTATTCTCTTATCTCTGATTCAAATGGGTAGCTCTTCCTTGTCTTGGGGAAACTGTATGACAGAGAATAAAGTGTAAATGTTCTCAAAAAAAAAATAATCACTCTGAGGGCCCAAGCAGATCAATTCCTCAGCACACCAGTGGGGAGACTCTGGGAAAATAGCTTGCCAGAGGACCTGAACTCCTCACAGAAGAAGCCATTCCTTCCGGGGCCCTAACCTTGATCAGTGTGGCAACTTCACCCAGCCCTGGTGTCTTTCTGTGGCACATTCATGCCATTTCCTCCCTAAGCAACCAGAACCAGGACACTGTCCCATCATTCCCTGAACCTGTGCTCTGTTCATACTGCTCACTGAATCAGAAACCCCTGTGCCACCAGGTGCTTGACTTACCCCCAGAAGACTGCAGCTTCTGCAGCTTCCATTTTTTTGAATTGACTAATTAAGATCTAGGAAAGGCATTGAAGGAAAACATTGAGAACAAAAGCTCATCTTCTTCCCTTACTGAACAATTCAGTTCAAAGGTTATTAGTAGAGAAGAGCAAGAACACATATGCCAGCAATGAGTGGAGCAGGAAACGGAGCTGAGCTAGTACGTATCACAGAGGAGAGCCTGAGCAGGTAAAGGAGGGTGTCCGGCAGGTAGAGCAGTAGGGAAACCTGATTGGGCATCAGAGCCCAAGCAGGATAAGAAGGGTTTCCATGAAAACATGTGCTAAAAGGCAAAAAGGCCAATTTAAAGGAGCTCTCACTGGAAAAAGCTAGAAAAAATATTCAGCTTCAAATAAATGATAGGGCTGAGGTGGCTCAGTGGTAGAGTACTTGCCTAGTATGTGCAAGGTCCTGGGTTCAACCACTGGCACTGAAAAAAATTGTTTTAAAATGATGATAGATTATAATCCATTGACTAAAAGAGAAAACCATAAATCCATACTGATATAAATAAATATGTAAATTTCTTAAACTTGATTAGGAACATAATATTTCATAGTCTCAAAGCATCTCTCCATAAAGTACTTGTTAATTACAAAGAAAAAAATGAATAACTTTAGAGAAGACTGGTAGACACTACTGTCTTTAATCAAGTGACTGAACTAAATGTTACCAGTAAAGGGATGAAATGAAATTGTGCTCTGCCTGATATAATGCAATGGGAGGAACACAATGTCACTTGTGTGATATTTCTGAAAAAGATGTATATCTTGAATATAACCACAAGGAAACATCAGACAAATCCAAACTCATAGGCCTTCTACAAAACAACTGGCCTGCCATCTTCAAAAGTGCCAAGAAGATGAAGGTCAAGGAAAGACTGAGGATCTTTTCATGACTGAAGGAAACAAAACAAACATGACAATGAAATATAACACAAGATTGTGAACTTGATCCTTTTTCTGTAAAAAAATATATTATTCAGACAATTAGCAAGGTTGAAATTAGATGGTAGTAGTTTATCAATGTTAATTTTCTGAATTTTGATAGTTAAACTGAGGATGCATATGAAAATGTTTTTGTTTATAGAAAATACACTATAGAGTATGCAGAGAAGAAGGGGCATTAGGTCAGTCATTTGTTCACAAAAGGATGAGGAAAAGCAGCTCATTTCATTGTGCTTGTAACTTCTGTAGCTCTTACAGTAAGTATTGTGTTTAGACATAAAGCCTTCCTAGGCACTAACAACCAATGCTCAAGAACCAGCCACATTGCTACTTTTGCTAAGTATCAAAAATGAGACCTTTTCATTTTCTTTTGGGTTATTTGAAGTATTTCTCTGACTGTATACTTTTTATTTAGTATATATTTTATGTTTTTATCTTCAGAATATGAGTGTTGAATTTTTTAAATAAGAATGAACTGGGCTATGGCCCAAATGCTAGTGAGAGTAGAAAATGTTAATTTCTTTTAAAATCTGGCTCTCTTTATAGATCCACATTTTGTTTCTGTTTTTACAAACTAATAAAATTTGTTTAGTTGGCCTTGGCTTGTTGTATTTTGAAGTAGAAAAGGAATACTATGTCAAAGCAAACAACCACAAACATACACTCCCCCTTAAAAGGGTCAAAGTTTATCAGACACCATACACAAAAAAAAATCTGATTTATCAGTGTCTGTGCCTAGCTGGTCATCTCACTAGGAAGCAATATAGCCACCTCCATTTGAATTGGCCCATTTTAAAATCACACTGTATCATATTTTAACATTTTTTTAAACAAAGAATAATTTTTCAATCTATATCAAAAAAAAGGTCTACCATCTTGCCAGGTACTCTTGTAATAAGTGCTACAATTTGTCATCACCTATACATGTATGATCATAGCCAATATTTGAACAGATGACAGAATTTTCAGCAATAAGAGAAGTTAATATGAATCCATGAAGGACTCCCCACTCAGACTCCAAACATCTACCTATCAAATGTTTCAAGCTATTTGCCTTTCAGAGATTCATGAATCAAATAAGGAAAAAGGGAAACAACACATTTCAACACTGTATTTTTCAAATATTATGTCTCAAAGGCAGAATAATCAGTTACTCCCCTGGTACTAAGAAGGTCCAGAGCAGGAGTAAGGGTTGTGGGAAGCCATGTGTCATCCTAAAGACATGCACCATGACAAGTATAAAAAAATGCTTCAGGAGAAACCTTAGACTTTGAATATGACAAAGATTTAACACGGACTTCAAGACAAAGATAAATTTGCATAAATGAACATTGTCTGCCTTTCGTGTACTTAATTTTAAAAGGCTGTATATCTTATAAACTATGGCATCATAGACTTCTTTATTAGATACCAATTCTATAGACAGTTTCCATTGACACACTGAAAAAACTACCAATAGTTCCTCACATTCAAAAGCTAATAGTAACATGGACAAGGATCAAGAAATGTCAGATATGACTTTCTAATTTCTTTGTAATTATCAAATTAGAATTAAATATTTAAAATTCAAGCCTAACTAAAAGATTTTCTCAGAGGCAATGAGCCAGAAAACATGACATTGTGCAAATGGCTTAATGCTATCATCTGATGAATTTCTTTTTCAGTTCACAATTACTCTTTCACGTCCTAATTATTCTTCTCTACTTGTGCTAGTAAAGGATTAAGCAAGGTACAGAATCTAATAATGCTCTTGACACATAGTTGGCATTGAATAAATATTTGGTTATATGAATAAACAAATGGATTGAGCTGAATTAGCTCATCCACACAGAAGGAATTCATATTGGTGCCTGAGAAAGTTAGTATTAGCTCTGCCTGACCCTGAAAGATTTTCTGAGCCCCATTTCCATTCTATTTATATGACCTTTAAGTGTCTTACTATGGGACTGTTTGGAGCTTTGTGAAAAAAAAATACCTTACAGATCATATTCAACTACAAAAGAAACTTGTCAGTTAAAAAATTTTATTCACAAAATAACAAAATACCTGTCTGTTTTGAAAGCTAACCTATAAACCTTTTTAGGTTATATTTCATTATGCTATTTTGATTAGAACTCTGTTTTACTGCACCCTCGGGTCCCAGACTGAAGAATTAGGTTGAAATAGGATTCTGATTCATGAACTAATGAAAATCTTGATACTTCACTTCTAACATGACCTTTAATCTTCACTCTGGAGCTCTGGTTGATAGAGCTAAAGGTCATACCAGGCTCAGACATTATATATTCTCTCTCTTACATCCTCAAGATGTCAATGTTTATTGTCAGACGGAGGTAGTTACAAATAAGTACCAAGTAGACACAAATGGGGTGTTCTTTAAACTCTTCAACTTGACCCATTCTTTCTTTAGCAACAGAGAAGGTAACCAATATCAGAACACAGAAGATGCTTGTCAGTCACCAGCTTTTCAAGTTTTAGATTTCCTCTCGGATAAGCATAACAAGCCATCAAATTCAACAAGAATTTGTTTGGCCTTTATTCTCTCCAACTGATAAAATTTGTACAAACATGAAAATAAATATTTTGTCAATAAGGACATAGTGCACAAATGCAGATTTCTTTTCTTTAAAAAAAGGACTTTATCTGGGTCAAGTCTACAAGACTGTTTTAACTCAGTGCTCATACTAGAGAAATTCTAAGACCCAAATGAGACTCAGGTGTTTACCTCAGTGGCATCGTGTAAGAAGTCAGTAAGCATTAATTTAGAAACAATGGACTGTAAAACATAAAATTAACATTAAATTTAGATGTCAAAAAGCACAAAATTTAGCATCAGAAGCACCAAGGTCAGTTCACATTGATTAGCTGTGTGACTTTTGCCAAGACATTTGACAAGAGAATGAAGACCAATTTGATGAAGCGCATCTTTCAAATTGAGAAGATGTGAGTCTGGGGGTATAACACAGTTAAGTATTAACCTCATTAATTGAAATTTTTAAAATATGGAATGCAGATGATACCACCACACACAATTTATAGGAAATGCAAACCAACAATAGGGTACATTTGCTGTGAAGTCTGTCTGGATCACCTTCAAAAGTGCAAAGGCAGCTAGGCACTGGTGGCTCACACCTGTAATCCTAGCTACTCAGGAGGCAGAGATCAGGAGTATCACAGTTCAAAACCAGCCCAGGCAAATAATTCAAGCAACCCTATCTGAAAAAAACCCTTCACAAAAAAAGAGCTGGTGGAGTGGCTCAAGGTGTAGGCCCTGAGTTCAAGCCCCAGTACCATAAAAAAAAATCCCAAAGATAGATGAGATTCACAAGCCTGATCTACACAAATAAAAACTAAGGGTTACCGATGTATTCATGAGGGACTAGTCCCTGGAAGTGTTTGAACAGAAGCTAAATAACCTTCTGTAAGAAATGTTGCAGGCATGATTTTGCATTTTTGTAGATTAGCCTACACAATTTTTAAGACTTTCAAGTCAAACTTGATGACTCAGTGACCAGCTTGTGTAACTGTAACTGCAATGAATAAAGTGAATAATAGGCAAACTTGTCTGAAAATTTCTTCAAGATTCCAGATGCCAAATTTTATACTAAATAAATTCTCTTAGACTATGGCTATTGACATTTCCATGATCTGAATATAGTATCTCCCTAAAGCTTCCAAAAAACAATAATTTTAAGTTTGATATCCAAAGTTTAAAAGATGTAGGATGCAATTACTCTCATCCATCGCTAATTGAAATATAGTAGAGGGTAATTAAGAGCCTTCAAAAACAATCAACTCTTTTGGCTGAGTAACTCCAATAATTCTTCTTCTAGGAACTTATCATAGAAATAATCAAAACCAAACACAAAGGTTTGCATAAATCTATATATATATACATATATGTCTATAAATACCCACATACACCGAACTAGAGATTATTTATACTAGTATGAATTTGAAAATAACCATAACAATCAAAAATAAGGGATTAGTTAAATTATGCAAAGTCATATAATGTGGTATGAGCCCATTAAAAATCATGTTCTTTAAAACTTTATTAACAAAGGGCAATTCTTATAATATATTAAAGTTTTTAAATAAGTTAAAAATCAATATATATTGGGTGATCTCAGCTTTGTTTATATTATATTGAGATGTATAAATATAGACAAATTACTGTAGATATTTCTTCAGCCTTTTTCTTTATGTTTACATGCACACCCTTGCACACACACATACATGCAAACAAAAGCCACAGGAAATACAGGTGCTCCTTCACTTATGATAATCAGACATCTCAATAAATCACTATAAACTAAAAATATCATAAACCCAAACTGTATTTTTATTTTGGTGGAAATGGGGATTGAAATTGAGGCTTCATGCTTGTAAAGCAGGAGCTCTACTGCTTGAGCCAAACTTCCAGTCCATTTTGCTCTGGTTATTTTGGAGATGGGGGTCTCATGAACTATTTGCCTGGGCTGGCTACAAACTGCAGTCCTCGCCATCCCAACTTCCCAAGTAGCTAGGACTATAGGCGTGGGCCATGGGCTCCAGGCCCAAACCGTATTTAATACACCTAACCTACTGAACACTATCTCTTGGCAACACAGTAGAGCTTCAGCTGTTGGCCTTTTTGATCATGTGACTGGCCTGGAGCAGGAGCTCTCTACTACAGCTGCCCAGTACTGCAAGAGAGTATCACTGAATGTTGCTAGCCTAGGAAAAGATTAAAACTCAAAATTCTACTGAATGCATATTGCTTTATACAATGAGATAGTCAAAAAGATCTTGAGTAGAACCATTGAAAGTAGGGACCATCTATATAACAAAAGAATAATAATGATAGTTGTCTTTGATATAATTGTGAAGCATTTTCATTTTCTTCCTCATGTTTTCCAGAATTCTCCAGTTTGTCTGCAATGAATAAATACTTCTGTAATAATGAAAATTGGGATATTTTCCTTTTAAAGATGTTCAAATAAGTCCTTCTAAATTCCATAGCCAACATTTAATTTAATAAACATATTTGGGAATTAAGTTGGGCCAATATTTGGAAGTATTCTTATCCTAACTCCCTCTGTCCTCTAGAGAATGAACCAGTGCTCAATCACTCCAGCTGTACCCCCAGTCTTTTTGGTTTTGTGTTTTTATTTTTGTAAAAGGATCTCCCTAACTGCCTGCCGGCCTCAAACTCATTATCATTCTGCCTCCACTGAGATTAATGGCACATGCCACCATACCTAACTCTTTTACTATGTTAATTATTATTATTAAAATAAGTAAGACTGATGAGACAAAAACTTTATATCATACACTTTGATGCACTACTTGATTAAACATAATTATTGTTAACAGTTGAATTGCTCTGTTTCATTTGTATTCATTATTTAAAGTTTAACATCACATGACATTTAATAAGATACTTAATGTCTTGTTTCCAACTGTATTCCAAGCATTGTGCCTAATCAATAATCAGTGGTTTTAAAGAAAGAATGATGATTAAATTTGTTGTTTCTTTTAAAAATAGGTCTAGCTCAGACTACTGTAAAAACATTTGACTTCTATCATTTCAGCACATGCTATGTTTTTCCACAATATAATTCATAGGATAAGACAGACAGAAACTGAAGTGGTTTTCCAAAGCCCCAAACTAAAGCAGTGACAGGAAGTTTGTGGATATTATCCCAAACATTCCTTGGCTCTACTCAGCCTCCATAACGAATCCGGTGTTAGATTTGGAAACAGTGGCTGTCTGTGGTATCCTAACTTTCTGAGAACCACAGTGGGGAAAGATAATGATGAGGTTGAGCTGCTGGTTCTGAGGCCCCATGTCTTTGTGCTGCCTGGCTTCCGGCATTCCTTCTGTGGCTTCCTCATCTCTGCCAACTGGGATACGGCAGTTGATTATTGGTTGCACAAGACTAACAGTGGGTTCTGGAGAGGCAAACTACCAAATTACACAGATTTAGCAAATAGATGTGGAATACAAAAAATGTAGGGCAGAATTTGGTACGGGGGCAGCCCTTTGTTAAAATCAGCCGAATCTGTTTCACAGGATCACTTACAGAGTAGGAAGGTGTGGGGGAGATGAAGTTGTTCCAAAACACTGGCTTGGTAAATTCATAAACTTTGTTGGAAAAAAAAAGACTCAGTTAGCTTATATACTTTGACAAAAAAATTAAGTTAGGTATTGGGTTCATTTTTTTAACAATGTCATATCCATAAAGTTTCATGTTATGCCTAAAAAAGGCTTTCTATTGAATCACATCATTGAGATTCAAGCTAAAAGCCATGAGCCAACCTCTAGCAATAAGTACTACTTTGAGTAACGGTTTAAGGGAGAACACAGACCAGTAATCAACATAATTTGTCTTGGTATGGTTTACTTAAGTGAGCTGAACCCTTTCTTTAAAAAGCATGAAGCAACTTAGAATATGGTTCATTTTTTAAGGAGAAGGGGATGGTTTCTATCAGGGCTGATAATAGGTAACAGGATGAAGATAACACACAAAATAGGAAAAGCTGGCCTTTTTAGAAAGCTCCATTAAAAGTGAAAAGCCCCACTGCTAAGCCACGCTGCTCTATGCAATTGGTTTTGAAATCCTCATGACTAGAAGTCAGAAATGTTAGAACTTAATACACCATTCAGGGACAAAGTACATTTCAGGTGTTCAGAGAGGATATTTTCAAGGTGAAACCAAAGCCTATAAACAAACCAAAGAGCTACCTCAGCTGTATCAGAAATCTTATAAATTCTTCACTGCTTAAAATGACAGACTGAAAGGAAAGCCACATGTTGCTTGCTTCATTGCCTGTTGTGGCGGCTTTTAAATCCCTGCCTTCCTAGGAAGTGACCTCATAAGAAAATCTTATAACACTGTCATGTGGGGAAATCCTCATAACACTTGGGTTAATTCACTTACACTGTAGGAGAGGTCACCAAGAATACTTAATAATCAGAAAGTCCTAAGGGGACTTGATGTTAGCTGGGTCATGGAAGAATTTCTCTCAATGCACATCTGGGATGTTTTGTGGTATATTTTGTAGCATGCCACATGGCTTAATAGTTAAAATATAGGGCCGAAAGTTACAAGAGTTTGGGGATCGTGTAGCAACTAGCTATTGACCGATGAACTGACCCTAGACAAGTTATGACCTTGTGGTATTTCAGTCAGCTTAGCTGTGAAATTAGGCACAATGGCCAAATTTTACCAAAACCAGATGTTGTACTCCAGCTCTATTCTCAAATTAATATTTTTTAACATGGCTGTCACATCTTGATTTTTTCATCTAGAAAGGCAATGGTACTCTGTGGTCTATCTTCCCAATAAGACTTGGGCAGGATGAACAAGGTTTGAGAATTTTAGCCCTAACACAGTCATACTCTAGTGCTCTCCTCCTTGGCCATCCTCATTTCTGTCAGAGAAGGTGCAGGAGCTTTACACTGGGGGCCTACTCTTCTGAGTATGTTGTAATTAGAAACATTTCGTGAATCCCTAAAAGAGGCCCTTGATGGGGTAGGAGTCACAAAAGAGACACAAATGACTACATATATATTCCTACTACTCCTCTTTGACTCACTACTTTCCAAGTCTTGGGTCCCTACCAGGAAAAGGTGATAGAGACCACTTTTCTCCTCCTAAATACAGCAGAAAATCTTTTTCTGACTTCCCTTTAATCAGCTACCTCAACTAACCAATACTCTCCAATACTACAGCATGTGCAGTAATGCCACTCCTGAGTACAAAATACCCCTCCCTTCACTACTGCTTCTTTCTCCTCCCATCCCAGGTGCTGTTAGGGAACCATGAGCTCAGTAAGTTTGTATCCAGCCTATTTATGCTAGTGCAGTCATAATTACCTAAATAAAGGAACTATTATTGAAATTGGTGAAGAATGCAAAAGAGAATTATTGTTTCTATTTTTAAAAACTAAGGTGATTGTTTTGAAACAGCTCAACAGAATTAAGTCACATTTTTAAAATAGTTATCAAATTAGCCAAAACTCCATAAGTATTCTGCCTTCAAGGTGCTGTGCAAGTATCTTTAAAAACGACTCATTCAAAAAAAAATAAAATTGAGCATGACATATAAAAAAGTGAATAATTCACAGTAGTGGTACTTTCTGACAGAAGAACAACTAAAATTACAATTGGTCAACTATTTTTAAAAGGTTTTTGAAGCGATGGGTGTAGCTCAGGAGTATGGCACTTGCCTAGCATGTACAAGGTCCTGGGTTCAATCTCCAGCATCACAAAAACAAAAAAGACTTGGACCTATAGCAAAGATTAAAAAACAAAAAGTATTGTGGTGCACACCTGTAATCCCAGCTATTGGGGAGGTTTGGTATCAGAAAGATCTTTTTTTTTTTTTTTCATTTTTCTTTTATTATTCATATATGCATACAAGGCTTGGTTTATTTCTCCCCCCTGCCCCCACCCCCTCCCCTACCACCCACTCCACCCCCTCCCGCTCCCCCCCTCAATACCCAGCAGAAACTATTTTGCCCCCATCTCCAATTTTGTTGTAGAGAGAGTACAAGCAATAATAGGAAGGAACAAGGGGTTTTGCTGGTTGAGATAAAGATAGCTATACAGGGCATTGACTCAATTGATTTCCTGTGCGTGTGTGTTACCTTCTAGGTTAATTCTTCTTTTTTTTTTTTTTTTCTGTTATCAACAGTTACTTTATTGAGTTTTGTATTTTTTTTTTTTCATTTTTCTTTTATTATTCATATGTGCATACAAGGCTTGGTTTATTTCTCCCCCCTGCCCCCACCCCCTCCCCCACCACCCACTCCACCCCCTCCCTCTCCCCCCCTCAATACCCAGCAGAAACTATCCTGCCCCCATCTCCAACTTTGTTGTAGAGAGAGTATAAGCAACAATAGGAAGGAACAAGGGGTTTTGCTGGTTGAGATAAGGATAGCTATACAGGGCATTGACTCACATTGATTTCCTGTGCGTGTGTGTTACCTTCTAGGTTAATTCTTCTTGATCTAACCTTTTCTCTAGTTCCTGGTCCCCTTTTCCTATTGGCCTCAGTTGCTTTAAGGTATCTGCTTTAGTTTCTCTGCATTAAGGGCAACAAATGCTAGCTAGTTTTTTAGGTGTCTTACCTATCCTCACCCCTCCCTTGTGTGCTCTCGCTTTTATCATGTGCTCAAAGATCTTGAGTTTGAGGCCATCCCAGGAAAATTTAGTGAGACAATATCTCCAACACAAAATAAAAACAAAAAAGGGCTGGAGGCATAGCTCAAGTGGTAGGCCCTAGGTTAAATAAGTAGCACCAAAAGAATTGCCAAACAAATATATGTGTGCACTTTTGAAGTTCAAACAGTGTATATGTGTATAACATGTATTTGTATGCATAAATATGTGTTTATATGTCTATGTATATATACAGACCTACAAAACCACATATTATCTTTTATAACAAATGTTTTTGCTCTGATTAACAAATCATCAATCTTAATCTTATTAGAGAAGATAATTTCTGAAATACTTTATTATTTTTGTAATTAGTATTCCCCAATTACTGATAGAAAAATTGGTCTGTGGTTTCTGACTTTTTTCCATTTAAGTGTCACAAATGGTCAATGGCCCATGCTGACCTTACCTAGGCTATGGACTGAGGTTTCAGCACTTTTTTCTTCAGCACTCACTGGAGACAGATGGCAAAGAGATGCTCCTGGGGGTCGTAAGCCACACAGAAAACAGTTCTGCTAAGCGGTACAGTTTGTTTAATACAACAGCTCCCCAAAGCTCAATACTCACAATGCTTGATAAATGAGAGCCAAGACCCAATAGTGCCAGAATCCTTGCTGCAAGGAAAGAAGCCACAGTCTAGTCCAACTGGACCAAACTCTACTAATTGCCACTTCATTGACTCAAAGCAATCAAAGGCCAACTGTAACACTCAAAACTGGATGGTTGACTCTGCTATTCCTGGCAGTTGAAATGATTTTCTATTTCATTAGAAAATGCAGTTGAATCCAAAATCCAGGAGTTATCCATCTGTACTCACAACCAGAAATATAAATAAACAAAGGAATCATGCATTTTACTAATCATGTTAAAAACTGTTGACTCTTGGCTGCTGGTGGGTAAATAGTGGCAAAAAGTGACTAAAAATATTTATATGCTATAAAAAAAAAAAACAGCCTGGAGAGCTGTTGAGGGAAAAAAGAAAGAAAGAAATAGAGACAAAAGAAAAAGATTACCTCCCAATTCTGGTGACTCTGCAGGAGTTTCTGTAAAGCAGTGAGACATGAGCAATTAACACCCACTCTATATAAGGTGACCAAAAGGAAGGAACATATGGACAGCAACAAAATAAGAGAGGCACTTGTGGGATAGAACTACACTGTACATGGACAACACCACTGCTCTTTGAAGCAGCTCTGCAGAAATACCGGGCTGCAAGTAGCTACAGGAATGCTCTCTTCACACCCTATTATGCCAGCTCCCAGCTGATATTAATGTACAGCAAAATTTGGAACTAAGGGAAAAAACACATATGTGAAAAAACATTGACATTTACAGGTAGTTACATTTTTAGCAGCTCTTTGAGTTTTTGATCATCTGCCAGCTGCCTGGAGCAGTTTGCTGTTCCCTGGGAAAATGTAGACCCAGGGAACCAAAGACACTGTAACAGAAGCCACAGTGATAATATCCATGAGCACAGCAGCATCGTGGGGTGGTTGGAATAATTGTGCCAAAGAAATTCAAAATGCTCCGTGAAAACATCGCATTTTTCTTGAGCCAGAGTCATGAGCTCTTTCCAGTTTGTCTCAAGGTAGGACCTCAACCCATGTGTCTCTTCTGAAGCAAGATCTTTTCACCAGAACCTGAAGCATTTGCCCAGCAGACATTATCTCATAATATGTGGCAAAAAATTAGACTCCAGAGTGTCCTTTACAGGGGAGAACTGTGTTTGGTAAACTTTGCTACGCTCTGTATGAAACCAAGCACACCTTTTGAACTGCTGGAAGTTTAACCTATTACAATTATAAGTAGGGCAAATTCTTTTGGCCTACAGTTTAAAAAAAAAAAAAACTTTCCAGGACTGGGATCTAAAGGTCTAAATAAAGACATAAATTCTACAGTGAATTTGAGACTATAGGTACCAAGTCTCAACAAAAATAAACCCCTGCTCACTGTCCACTGAGGTGGCACATTCTAACTCAGACCATTCAAGATACCTTAGCAACTCACCTTATCCCAGGGAACCCAGGAACTGAACTCTATGTGTATCATATTTGTAAATTTTTAAACTCTAGGAATTGCCAGATAAGAATGTATTGTTACAATCTGCGTGTCACTGGGGCATTTCATCAACTTCTCAGCCTTAGTTTTCTTCCATAAGCAAAGGACTTTGGACTGTCAGAGCCTCAACTTTATAATGGATAAAAATCACCTGAAGAGTTTCACATACATGCAGATGCAGTCGGTACAGAACAGAGACCAGGACTCATGTGTTTAACAAACCCTACAGATGATTCTGACACCAGTGGAGTATCAACCACATTTTTGGAAAAAGGGAAAAAGAGATGGTGTTTGAGATTCCTAGGAACACCTCAGTCCTAGGCATCTAACACACTAGTCAGTCCCTAGAAAAAGGAGCTACTAGACTTTCAGATCAGGAAATATTTCTTGTGCTAGCAGAAACCAAATTAAAGTGGCAAATTTTCTGAAAATCCTTATTATTTTTAGTTACACACACACACACACACACACACACACACACATACACACATATAATTATGGTATTTTTCTCAACAGCCTAGTCACAGTCACAAATGCAGACTGTGAAGGTTACATAGGTCTGCCATTTAAATTTGAGAAATATATGATACTTGGATCCATTTATTTTAAATGGTCAACTTTTGTCAAAACAATTTATGATACATATTTCACCCTATATATTTTTTAAAATCTTTTCTCCGGAAAGGAAGATTACTATTATTATTGCCTATTGCCAGTCACTGCATTCTGTATTATACATAGTAAGTTGTCCTGGTTAGAATTCTACTCTTGAATGCCTCATGCTATATGCAGAAACAAATTATATGTATATTTTGGGGCATCCAGACTGATGTGAGCTCAGAAGACACCTGTATGAAGTTTTTCAAAAGAACAGTAATAAGTTTTACTAGATGTGACAAACCCCATAAAAGTTAAATAATGTCACACTTTATAAGCATTTCATTTAATACAACTGAACACATGGACAGAATTGCTGATGATATTTAATTTTTTCCATATGTGGATTTAATGCCACACAAAAGTTCCAGTCCCAGATTGCTAATTTTCCACCATGTGGTAGCCATTTAGTTGTATTTTTTAAAACACTTACCAAATTACAGAGTAGAGTTTCAGAGGCAGCAACTATGAGTTAGGTTTAGGGTGCATGGTATCCCTCTGGCTCAGTGCTAGGTCTCATGCAGAGGCAGTAAATCCTGACAATACTTTTATGATAGCACTCACTGGTTTTATAGGAATAAAAATGGGAGTTTGCAAAACCACATGCTAATTTACTTCTAAAAATAGATTTTATTAACATTACTCCTTCCAATTCTGACCAATTTTGGCCACCTATAGAAAGAGACACTAACACCTAATATTCAATCCTGCTAGAATTGTCTATGGATTCTAAAGCTTTCAAAAGAATCCTTACTACAAATTTGAAAAAGTAAGCAGGATCCAGAGTCCTTGTTGCTCATTCTTGAAAGATAATCTCAGATGTGTCATTTAACCTTTTCTATGCTTATGTGTATTTTTATCTTTAATTGGGACAATAATATTTGCCTTCATTTTCATCTAGCAGAAAATAACAATTGTCAAAAGCAATCAAATTAAAGGAAAAAAATACCTTTCAAAACTAGCTAAAGTTTACTTCTATAACCACAGAGATCTTGGATTTTCTCGAACAGGAAACGCCAAAGTCTCTCCATTTACTCATTTTTGTCTTACTGTAAAACAGCTTTGAGTAACTAAAATCACCCTCATGAGGAAATCCTTAGAAAGAGACAAAACCCCATTAGCAGGGTGTCGCAGTAAACAGGTGAAGGCACAAATCATCTGCTACTAGCAGCACCATCTAATGTGATAAACACACATGAAGGTGCTGTGAAAGCTTTAACGCTCCATCCAAACGTTAGTAATTAATATTAACCTGGTGAGACTGGCCAGGAACAGGAACTACAGCCAGATCCTACATCTGGATTCCATGATCAAAAACAAACACTGTACACTTTTCGATGATTCATCTCTATCTGCCCCAGGCTTTTTTTAAAAAAAGAAATACCCTTTTAAAATCATCAAGTCTTGGGAAAACACATTTTATCTCCCATAACCAATTACAGTTAATTCTTCCAAGTTCAAATGATTTCGGACCAAGTCTATTTCACACATTACTAAATACTATGGACAACTTACCCGGAAAAACTCAAAATATATGCATAGGATTCTCTGCAGAGCCTCCTAACACAGCACGAGCAATAGGCATAACAATCCAATTTTCAAGCTTACAAAATTAGCATGAACAGCCATAAGAGTGGGGGTAGAGGATGTCCAGTGAGAAACGCTGCCTGCCAGGATTCTGGAATGGTTTCTGCCATCCCTCTGCCAAAGAGCATGCAATGGAATAAAACATCATAACATCTTCATTTTCTATGAGTAACTAAATCTTTCTCACTAACCTCTACTTCACTGGATTACCAGGGAGAAGTTGGAATAAAATGCTTTCGACTTTCCATTTAATGGTATCTCTTTCTCTTTCAGTTCAAATAGTCTCTTAGTAACAGGATCTGTCTTTGAGCTAACTAGTCAGTCTTTTAGGTATCCATGTGATAGCCCATGAAGAAGGGCATATAAGAGAGGTGCTTTGGGTCTGCATGGGTCCTTTGAATCTTTGCTAATTCCTACTGCAGAGCCACCAGCTTGCAATGTTCCCATACGCCATGTTATGGTTTCTGCTAAGGTGTGCCTGGTGAGGCTATGATTTATTCTTTTAGTCACTGCCTAGTGGGGCTATTGACCCTTGCCCTACCATTCTCACCCTCTAGTCTCTTATGTGACCAGCATCTGTCTTCTGGAAGACTGGTTACTCTGTGGTGCATGCAATAGGGTCACCCTTATTACCATGATAGCCTCTGAAAGCAGGGCCCTAGCTATAAACAGTTAGTGACCAGCTACTTCCCCCAAATGACATTCAGGGACTCAGAGTGCTAACTCAGGCTCCCTGCACCAACCTTTCTACTTTCACTCTGACATCACCCCCATGTTATTGAAGGATTGCCTTATTCTTTGATCTTCCTATAAAAGTTCAAAAACAGAACAGGGGATAAGTCCCTCTGCCTTTGGGTTTCTACCTCAACCTAGTGAGATCTCTGTGAGATCTGAGCCCAGAGTGAGTAGCCATGATGCTTGTTCCTCACCTCTTGCTTACCCTGCCTCTCTCTCCCTCAATCAACCATGATTCACCAGCCATGAGGTAAACAAAGGCCATCTACTTCCACAGCAAAGATTTCTCTAATGTCATATTTTGGTTCTCTCAACCCTGTCTCACAATAAAATTCTGTGATAAACCAGATCACAGATGTGTTAAAAAAAAATCTAACAAAATCTAGAAAATGCATTTCTACCTTTCCAAACTCGGACTTTTTGGCCTGTGATAAACCCAGAGATCCTATTGTGAATATCAAAAGTAAACTTAGGTAGGTTTAGTGGTACAGTTGGTAATCCCAACACTCAGGAAGCTGAAGCAGAATGACTGTGAGTTAGAGGCCAGCCTGGGCTACATAGAAAGATTTAAAAAAAAAAAAAAAGATAGGGATGGGGGTGTGGCTCAAGAGGTAAAGTACCTGCATAGCAAGCATGAGACTACCCTGATTTCAAACCCCAGTACCACCAAACAAACAAACAAAAAATAGTTTATATAACAATCTTAATGCTCTCTGAAGCAAAGGTGTTCTTCTGAAAGGAAAAGTATGGTGATAGATTTCCAAATATTATCCACCTGATAGGCAAAAAAGCCAATGATTCTGAAAGAAGTGGCAATCCCTTTCATCCCCACAAACACAAAAAAACCTTAGAAAATTCCTTTCCTCTATCAAAACTCTACAACATATGCAGATATACAAATACATACAGCTGCTCTCAGCCACTTTCTGTAACTGCTTTCCAGAAATGCAAGATTGTATTATGCGTCCCATCCTATATCACCCATATCAGGTTGTGACATGGTATCCCTAATATCCAATTTCATAACACATGCCCTAGTGATACGTTGAATCTTGGTTCAGTTCCAATTCTGATTTCTCATAGTTCTAAACTTTTTACATTCTAATTTTGAACCATCACATTCCCATTAGTGTCAGGAGCTTGTAGGTATGGGGATTTTGTTTTGTGTTTTTCTTCTTTCTCATTTCTTTAAATACTCCAAGTGCCCTGGGTCTTACATTTTTTCCAAGTAAATAGCATAAACATAAGCAAGTAATACTTGGTATGAAGTGAAATTACAAGACTTCATGACCAAACTTCTAGTATTTCTAATGTATTAGTTAAGAATACAGTCAAAATTTTATCTGTACCCAGTAATACAGTTTGTGCTCTTAGGATAAGATAGCAAATTGATAGATAGATAGATAGATACCATTAAGAGAAAAACTTGAAATCTTATCCTCAAGAGCAGATCTGGGGGAGTGAATGATCTAGATAAGTTCCTTAAATATTTACCTCCTTCTGATAGATTCACCTAGATAATCTTGTATAATCTTGGTGTAAAGCACAAAGTCAGCCATTCATTTTTTTTTTCTAAAAGTAGACACCATTTTGGCCACAGCTCTTAAGTAAAATTTGGAGTGAAAAGCATTCAAAATCCAATTTAACTCCACCAAAAAGTACCCTCCTATTAATACCTAATGTTCAGATATTTGACTCTAATACTAGTTCCCACTAAAAGAAACAGGACTTCTTCAAGAAATCACTAATCTCAGGGTTGGGATAGAGTGGATATAACATGATCTTGGAACATCCTATTACTTCTGAAAATCAGAAGTGCTCAAAATATAGTGGGGCATGTCACAAGGACACAGGAGTAAGCTGAAAGGTGTCCCTATGGGGTCAAATCTGATATAATTTGAATAGCAAAATAGTTAACAACAGTAATTAACTATAGACCACTGAAAAACTAGAGATAATTGTATAACCCAATAATCAATAAATAGTGAGTTCTGGTGAGCCTGGAATAGAAATCCCACATGGCCGTTCTACCACATGTTGTTTGTCAAAGCAGTCACAAGGCCAGCTTGGATTCAAGAGAATGGAATCTATGTTCTGCCTTTTGATATGAAGAACAGCAACCAATACAGAAAGAAGAGGTATGCCGGGGAACAGCATAGGAGACAGCTATCACACTGTATAACTGATAGTAAGCAGCCCTGCTGATACATATTTCCTGGAGTACTCTATCCTTTTTTGCTTGGTTTGCAGTTAGGTCACGTTAAATCCAAACTCTCCCAAGTCATCTGATCTTTGACCTCCTGATTCTGGCAATCTGGGATCTGTACCTGTAAGCCCAAAAGAAGAGTCATGGATCAACTTACTTATATTTAAATATGTGTTTTAAAAATAATTCTTTCCTGAAAGCTAATCTTTAAATCAATAATCATTCTACATTTTAGTAGTCCAAATACCCATATATCGTTCTTCTATGGCCTTCTCATCTGCCAGCCATTATAAATTTCTGTATCAAAATCCACACATATATAGTACAACACCACATCCATAATATAATTTGTGCCTTCAGGTAAAGAGTTATACTTCAAAGAAAGACATCATTTGTAAAGGGTAGAATTTTATCACGTGGTTCAAACTTCTTTTTGCCAGTAAAAATAAAACACTCTCTAACAATACTTCAGAACTGGGTTTAATCTCTTGTAAAATATAAAAGATAAGGGAGAAGAGGAAGATGTTTCTAATCTGTGTTAAATCTATTCTGAGTAAATCATTTTTCTTTATATTTACCAGAGTTTTCCTACAAATACATCACATAGCCTTTGAATAATTGCTACCTAATAAACAGCTCTCACCTCATTCACCTTTTTTATTAGTAAGAGACAAAACTTTCACCAATTAGACTCATTTGTGGAGAGTTGTCATTCTTCGAATGAGTCTGTGAGGACTTTGCTGGGTAAGGTCTACACTGAATTAGTTTTGGCAGACTCTGCATGGTGGGCCTGATCTAGTTAAAGATAATTCTCCAAGGAAAAATGAAGCCTCTAGTGAGGAAGATTGTTCCCAAATAGAGCCACATGAACCACTAAGAGTGCTAAAATACCAAGAAAGACTTCATATCAACTACTACTTTAAAAAGTATATGCCTGTGGCCATCAGACATGACAAGCTGTGAAAGATGACTTCAAAACTCTGGAATTAAGATGGGATAGATAAAGAAGAAATATAGAGACCAAATGCAAAAACGAGCTACAGAAAAAAAAAACATGATTGAAGTTAGATAACATTAGTAAAATTATAATTAACATGCATATAATTTTTTACAACATAACTAGATTTTATATATGGTGTCATTTACCCTGTCTTGTATAATCATTAGATTCCCCACTCTTCTTAAAATAAGTCTGACTTTTGGTAGGAATTTTTTTAAGCATTTTCACATTTTCCTCATGCATTCCTGAGAGAACCTCAAGACAGAAAATATTCCCATTTTACAAAGGAGAAAGCTGAAACCAAAAGTCTTCTTAGATTCTGACCTCTAAAGCTAGTTGTTTTCTAAACATTCCCTGTAAAAACCAAGCCTAAGCAATTTTAGCCAGAAAGTAAATTTGCATACCTACTGAGATGGCCTTTCTCACTCTGTTTTATTATGTACAGTACTCACAACAAAATGGAAAAATACATCCTGGAACAAACGAAAATGCATTGTCCTCGTGGGGTCACTGACAATTAGACCGCTCCAATGTTGAAAGGAAACGATTCTATTAAGAAGAAAAAAGTAGCTTTTAAAATAAATATGATAACCATTGAAAAGTACAAGGTGTCATAATTGCGAGTAAAATCCTTTGGTAAAGAAAGATGTCTTCACAGACTTACTAGACTGTAAGTCTTTCAATGAGAGAGGGTTGTAAGAGGACTGAGCTCTCAGATCACTTACAACAGGCATTGAAAAAGAATTCATTGCCCACTTCTCGGTGGCAGCAAACAATTACATTTGACGATAAGATTAAGGGAGGTAACTTAATCATTCATTTTATTACAAGGTCTGGCATCACAACCTGGATAATATATTTTTAGAGGGGGATAATGCACTTTTAATTTCTAAATTAATCTCTGCAAACAACTCAGAGCCCCCTGTGGCAGGCAACTTGGATTTATACTAATGATCTAAAGGACAGCTGCCACCTAGCCAAATGAGGGCAAAACATAGAGAAGGAAAGGGGCGCAAGATTATCAGTATAATATACCCACAGCACACCAAAATTGATTGGCTTGGCTTGATGCAAGGCAATCTAAATATGCCAGCAGAATCAAAAACTGCTTTAAATTATGCTCTCACTGAAATGATTCAGTTTTCCAGTAAGGTAGGAATGAATTCATCAAGTTTGTCTTGCAGCAGCCAGAGGGTGTAAAACAGATGTTAACCTGCATGCTTCCACGGATTTAACGTGTGCATTTCAAGCCCAACTTCTATATTCTCTATATAGGCATACATTTTACTTGTCACTCCTTGTTGTCTAAAAGAAATAGTAAAATTATGAGAATAAACTGGAAGATATGTTGTTTTGGGTAAAGAACTGGTAACGTTTAAAGCAAATTGCTCTCGTATAAATTCAGCCCTGTACTCGTGCCATCTCATAGATCACAGGGTCGAGGGCTGGTGAAGTTGATGGGCTATTGATTCCAGCAGGAAAATAAAGGACTATAAAACAAAAGATGATTAACATGAAATCGTTGAGTGAAGCAAACTCTTAATAGACTGGGAGTTGTTAAATAAAACAGAGAGTGGGTAAGAGGACTGAGTTCACAGATCACACACAACTGAAACCTTTTCACTATATATTAAAAAGTCTCCTGTGTGTTTTTACTTTCCTGTATATTATCAATCCATATTCACCCACTGAAAAACATCTGAAATTAACATGTGGGAAAAAGTAACCAAATCTGGGACACATCATCAGTCAGAGAGAAGGCAACCTGAAAAACAATGGCAATAGGGGCCTTAAAAACCTATAAATACTGTCATAAAATAAACTTTTTTTTATTTCTTTCATTTCACAAAGTCCCACTAATGTTTCATTACTATACCATGTGCATTTTTTAATAAATGCTGCTGCAATGCAGCTTTACAAGTTGATATGTTGCCTAAAATATTCAGTATTCAATGAGAAGATATATTTCTAAAATATTCTTCAAGTAAATCTCTAGAACCAAGCAGCATTTTCAGTGAAAATTACTCTACCAAAGAAATTCACTCTTTAGTCCCTCCATCCTATGTCCACACATACACACCACCACCATCACTGCCACCCTGACTTCCACCACCACCATTCCTGCTAACTACTACCACAGAGAAGCTTCCTCTGCCCAGAAAAACAGGTATCCCTGGAACCTTAAAGGTTTCATTCCATTAAAAAAAAAAAGGCAACTTTTCTGAATTAGAGTCAAAGTATTAAGTGGAGTAACAATGAAGCTAACTGTGTGGTGTCAACCACTCTGGATCAATGGCTTAAAGGGACAACCCTAGCTCTCCATGTGCCAGCTTTTAAAAGCAGAAATGCTGGTCTCAATTAAACAAGTGCGTATTCCTGCTGATCAAAGAAATTTTGATCCCCCAAACTCCCTGCCAGTAGTGTTAGATAAAAAAAAAAAAAAAAGTGAAAATATTGAAATGAGAATTGCATTTAGTATCTTGCCTCATAGGGCTTAAACTGAACTATTTACAAGTGCAAAATAACACTCGTTGTACACCCGATCGTTACCTACACTAAACAAAATAGCAGTGACTAAAAACTCTGTCTGATATCAGCAAGATTTTATGAAAAGACTAAATATAAAGGCAAAAAGATCCAAGTATTTTATGTAATTTGTCCCATTTCATAAAAAAAGCCGAGTTTCAGTCTACAGACCCTATCCTAATTTGTTTAGGATTTTCAGATAAAAATACAGGCCACCTAGTTAAATTTGAATTTCAATAACAATGACTAATATTTTAGTGTATGTAGTCTATTTTAGTATATGTATACCCCATGCAATATTTGGTACATACTTGTAAAAATTAGTATTATCTGAAATTCATATTCAACTGGTATCCTGCATTTTATCTGGCAACCTTCTTCTAATTATATGACCTGAAGATATACACTGTATTTTGGAACTTACTCCATTTAGTAAAGGAAATAAAATCAGTGTCAGGGATGAAATTGCTAGGAAAGCCTCATTTTGTGAATGGAAACATATACACCAAAGCCATTTATAACTTTGTAAGTATAATATCAGCAGTTCTCAATGGGTCATGTCAGGGAAGACAGAAGAATTAGAATCATTAAGGAATATCTTCCATTGAATTGAAACCACTACACTGTACAAATATTACATAGTGCTTTCCCATTTTTATTTTCATCTTAAACAGCAGTGGTTACAAGCCCAAGTTCATCAATGAGACTGATCTCAGCTTGTATCACAGCTCTGTTACTTACTAGCAGTTTGATCCTAGCCAGGTACTTTAACCTGAGCATCCGTTTTGGTTTTTTTTTTTTTCATATTTCACAAAAAGATGGTGATACCTACTTCATATGATAAGAGTAACCTCAAAAAAAGTTATGTCTCTTTTTAAAAAGCAGGTAGAATATTCCATTATATAAACTCTTGCTACTTGAATGCTATTGTTCTTATAGTATCCTGCAAATTGGTTTGTGTGTGTGTATGTGTGTGTGTGTGTGTGTGTGTGTGTGTGTGTGTGTGTGTATGTGTGATACTGGGGCTTATACTCAGGGCCTACACCCTGAACCTCTCCACCAGCCCTTTTTTCTGAAGGGTTTTTGTGAGATAGGGTCTTGCAGAATTATTTGCCTAGGCGTGCTGGCTTCAAACTGCGATCCTGATCTCTGCCTCCTGAGTAACTAGGATTACAGGCATAAGCCACTGGCACCCAGACAGAAAATTGTTTTTTTACCATACCCACTGATAAAGTTCCCTGGCCATAAAAGATCTTATTTCCTGGGTTACCTATTGTTGGAACAATCTCTGGATTAATAAATAAGTCTCAGGATTCAGTCAGCAAGGAAGTTTTACTTCTGCAGAAGAATGTGCAACTAACAAAGGTCTGGTAAGCAAACACACCAAGAGGGAAGTCCTCTCAGGTTTTTATCCCTGACACAACACTGCCCCCTTCTCCTATTGGTAGGCGTCAGTGTTCACAGTCTTTCTAGATTAACTATAAAGAGCATTTCACATTTTTTCTCAATTAACTATAGATGAGGGCAAGGTTAACATTTAACATTCCAGGAAGCTAGGAGTTAACCAAGCATAACGAGCTGCTGCTTTAAAGTAGATTTATCTGGGTTGAGTATATAATTCTGTTTCTTTGAAGGAAAAGACAAGTTATCCCCAACACCTATGAACCAAGCCGATTGTGATGTAAGAGAGAAGAATCATTGATAATCTGCAGAATATCCATATATACCCAGTATTTATTCTGAAAAGAGTCAGGACTCAAGGAAAGTGAGGCTCCATTCAGAGCCATTTCATGCCTATCCCTCTCCACAGATCTTTTTTTAGCCTGTCTGGACAGAATTCCTTCCCTATGCCAATGAACAGAAGCATCCAGTTTACAAGTATGGTGGTCCTTCTACAATTCCAGTCTACAATTTGCTGTGTGGTCAGAAACAAGTGTTTCACTCCTACAGATTCTAAAATGGTTCCTTGCAGTCTAATTTCACTCTTAGAAGTTAACATTCCCCTCACCCAGTCTCCCTGCTTCTTTTTCTCCACATAAATAGAACAACAGAATTAGCCAATGATCCCTTTCCACCTACAGGGAATTTCCTGTGTAATTGGAGGGAGGGATCCACACCTTGCTCTGGGGCACTCACTCAGTCTGTGTGGGCAGCCACTCTAATCACAGACCCTGAAGGCTTACATTGCCTTTTCAGGCTTATTACCTTATTAGAGGAAATAGGACAGCTGCTTTTCTGAAAGAAATGCTGGGAAAACCCAATTTGTGAAATGTGTTTCATTTCAAAGGCTATGGCTTATAAGCAACATGGATTTAGCAGAAGCAACTTATAAGGCAATTTCAAACCCACCTTGAATCTGAAGTTACACTTTAGGATTTGTACCTTTCTAGCATGCTTGAGGAAGTGAAGGATTATTTGTAACGTTCTTTGCTACCTACAGAGACAGCAGATGCCGGCACTGTTAGAACTGATACAGGCTGCAGGAGCTTTGCCCTTCATGCCCTGACACTATATGATTATTTTGCACCTGATCACTTGTAAACTTTTAGCAGACTCCTGGAGTCATAGCACTGTATATCAGGTAAGTACATTCACAGCTTCTTGAGTGTTCTTAGAGAAAATGTGTTCCTAGGACTCAGGAGTCTGTTTAGTTCAAAAGCATTCCCTTCTGCCAAGCTGCATAGCAGAGAACACCCCCACGTGGACCAGATGTAATCCTTTGTTTGCACTGAATTCCTAAGATGTTCTTTCATACAACATGCTTTCCCCTGATGTTTAGGCAGCGGAGATAAATAGCTGGATGCTAGACAAGCCCAGGCACATCAAATGGTACCTGCTGTTTTATTCCACACGGTTCCCTTGAAAATGTCTCCTCCCTAGACCTTCCATTAGCCCCATATTCAATTTGGAAACAGGAAAAATGAGAACAGCAAGTGTTATCCTCTCTCTTCCATCCTATTTTCTTTCCTCACTGTATTCTGCAGCCCTATACATAACGTCTAGGGGACTAATCTATCACGTGTTTAAGTGTACACGTGAGGAAGTAGATACTAGTCAATGCACCTGGGTTTTAATTATCAGTAATTTTGATTATCTTCAAAAACCAAGATCAAGAATGCTAAGATCAGAATACCAAGAAATCAATCAGCAAATGTTGAGTTCCAGTATTTGCCAGGCACAGCTGTAAGCAGAAGATATTGGGCTACAAACAAAAAGATCAAAGTCTCTATGCACATAGAGCTTGAAGTCTGAATATCTGAATTTTAGATTGTCAAAATATGTAAACAAATTAAACCACCCACAGGTTCTTTCACTTTTGTATAATTGAGATTCAAAAATGCTGAATACTTGGCAGTATTTTCTTACTGCTTCTTCATATTTCATGCCTTCTAGTTAAATGCTTGATTTTTTTATTGGTTGAGATGGAGTCTCACTTTTTGCCAGGGCTGGCCTCAAACCACAATCCTTCCAATTTCTATCTCTCGAGCAGATAGGGTTACAAGCTTCAGTCACCGCACCCAGACTAAATGCTTAAAATTTAAATGAACATCTTTGACCAGAGATAAGTAGTGAGCTATCTTAAATGTGATAGAACACTCCTGAAGTAACTATGCATAAACAGAAGTGACTGTCATAAAGCTACTCTTCAAAACACTGATGAACAACAGTCCCTAACTTCTCTGACCAAATACAGATCTGAGGGGCCAGGCACAGTGGTTCACACATGTAATCCCAGATATATGCAGGCATAGGTAGGAGGATCATGGTCCAAGGCAGGCCCCAGGCAAAAACACTGACCCTATCTGAAAATTACTTAAAGCATAAAGGGCTGAGGGCATGGCTCAAGTGATAGAGTGCCTATCTAGCAAGAGCAAGGTCCTGAATTCAACCCTAGTACCACCAAATAATAATAATAATAATAATACAGGTCTGACTGAGAAAAGATGACAAAATCTCCAGAAAGAAGACATACATCTGACACTTGTATTAAAAAAAACATGATTTGGGAATACTGTGGTGTTCTTTATGAGGCTAACCCAATAATAGAAATGTTAGGGATGACAAAGATATCTAATAGAGAGCTAACTAGAACTCTTCCAGTAGGACACAACCTGGAAGGTAGATACTTCAGATCTTCCCCTAAGCAGATTCCTCTTTGAAAGCAAATGTGTGCATTCAATTTACCAGCTAGAATTCAGGTTGTAGTACACATGTGCATGGAAACAATGCTAGGAATCTCTCTGTATAGCTATCTTTATCTCAAACTAGCAAAAACCCTATGTCGTTCTTATTATCTCTTATATTTTCAACAAATTTGGAGAATAGGGCAGAAAAGGTTCTACCTGGAAGTGAGAGGGGTGGGGGAGGGAGGGGAAGAGGAGCAGAGGGCAGGGGGGAGAGGTGGCCCAAACAATGTATGCACATATGAATAAATGAATAAGCAATAAAAAACATTACCAGCTACTACCATAGTCTGTTTCCACTCACAACGATTCTGACGCCAAATGTGTGGGCTATTGCCACACCCATAACTAGTTCTCTAATTCTCCAGACACCGTCCAGGTGTCTAATGGTTCAATCAACTCTGACTATCTGGAGTCACACAGATTCCATGGGTTAAGGATTCAGTCCCACAAGACTGCCCCTACTTCACATGTCAATCACAAGTCTGGGCCATCCTTACCTTCAAATTGACTGGCTAAAAATCAATGGTTCCTACAACCCCCTCCTCAGATTCAATAATTTGCTGCAACAGCTCACAGAACTCAAGAAAATAGTGTATTTACTACTATTAGTTTATTATAAAGGACACAGATGAACAACCAGATAAAGAGGTATGTGGATCAAAGCCTGGAGGAATCCAGAACCAAGAGCTTTCCATGGAGTTGATGCTTTCTCTGGCTCATGGATACATTCTATCCAGAGACTCTCCAAATGCCACAGTTTAGGAAGTTCTACAGAGGCATGACTGATTACATTATTAGCCATTAGTGATTAGCTAAACCTCTTTCCCGTCTCATCTCACCAGAGATTGGAGCTGGGTCTGAAAGTTCCTGCAATCTAATTACATGGCTAGTTCCTCTGACAATCAGCCCCAACCCTAATGCTATCTAGGGACACAAAAAGAAATATCTAAGCATAAATTCAGGTATAGTTGAAAAATGCCTTACCATGAATAACAAAATATGCTCCTCTCATCCCTACCTCTCAGGGCATTGCAAGGTTTTGGGACAACAAGACCTCCATAGGTAACCTGAAGCCACTTAGTTTGTAAATTCCATGCCCAGTTCCAGCTGCATGAAGGTATGCATATGGCCTGCATTAGCCATCTCCAGCCACATGCCCACCAGCATTCATATATTCTGCCACCTGCAAATCAGAAAGTGTTATCTCTCAGTTCCCCTAAGCCAATTTAAAACCTGTGCATCCATCTCTCTGGCATTAGCCATAAATACACAACATGGATTATATTTCCTTACATTTTCCTTTAGCCTCCAGCCTGCCCATGTCCTAGCTCTCCTAACTCCTCCCAGGCTGACCATCAGGGCGCCATATGGCTGTAGCACATGCTCTCACTTTTTTTTTCTTTTAAACTTCTTTCCCTCACCCATTTCCCTTCTTCTTCCTTTACACCAAGAATTTGACCAAGATCACAGCTAGTTCATTTAAATGAGATTCAGGAACTCTACTGTCTTCCAGTCACATATTTGTATTTGTCAAGTGCATCTTCAACAAGCAAGCCTTTCACAGTTGTCCATAGGTATCATCTATTTTAGCACACTACAAACAAAGGGCATTTCAAATGAGGACTAGCAGAGAAAGTAAAAGGGGCAGAGGCAGCAGAGCCAGCAGTAGGAGTACCAGCTCAGAAGCATGTGGTTTGGGTTGGACTTTGGTCTACCACTTACCAACGTGACTCATTTGACCTCTCTGTGCTTAATTTTTCATCTGCGAAGTGGGAACCATAGCACCTAGCTCAGAGTTGGTATAAATATTAAATAAGGTGACATCTGAAAGAAACCTAAAACAATACCTGGTACATATTAAGAACACAATAAATGCCAGATATTATGCTACTATCAGCAAGATTGGCTATATAATTTTTGAGGCCCTGTGCAAAATAAAAATGTATGCTCTTTGTTTAAAAATTATTAAGAATTTCAAGACCACAACCATCGACCATTAAATCAAGTGTGGGGTCCTTCTAAGCATAGAGCCCTGTGTGACAACACATGCCCACACAGCCAATCTTGCCTCTCAGGTTTATGAAAAAATACATTCCTGACCCTTAACTCCAGGGACTCCTCTGGGTACTCATTAAGAAAATACCCTAGAAAACCATCTATTTGTCTCTGAGAATGGGGCACTGGCAAGAAGAATAAGTAACATTTTTCAAAAACATAAGCATACTAATATGAAAAGAAATCATAAGGTAGGTTTTGCCAAGGCAACCCCTTGAATGACTTTTTGGTGGAAAATTTGGAACAAAAATAATTTAAGACATTTCATGAAGGCTGTTCTTCATTGGAAAAATCTTACAATAAATCCATGTTGGTCACTCACTATAAACTCCTATAAACAAAAGCTTTTACTAAATAAAAGGAAAGTTGGAAAAGCAAAGTATACTTATATGAAGTTTTGATTTCTTCAGAGATTAAAAAAATAAAAGACTATGGCTCTTTAGATTCATTTATTTTTAAAGCCATCTCCTTTACTGTTTAATTTTGTGGTTTAAATTGCCTGTCAAACCATAAGAAAATAGAAAGCCTGGATCCGGAGCTGAATAAACCAGTTTTACTTTCCCATGCAATTATAGTTTTTTAATCTTTTTCAACCAATTCATTTTCAACCTCTTTTTATTTTATCACTTGTAATCAATTCTCAGCAATTTACAATACAAATGTTATCAAATGCCTTCCATTTATTTTAAAGATCTAAATTCTGATTAAATAAGATGGTATGATCAATGTAAATAGCATCCTCCATCCACTCTCAGACCCCTGGTTGTAAATCATGATATGACAGTATCTATCTAGAGGCTGAATCACTGGTATCAGTCCACATTGTTTAGTACCAGATCGCAAATTCTTCATAAATCATATTCCTTTTTCCTCTTTCCTTCACTTCACATCTCAGTGAAAACACATTCATTTTCCAAACTCATCATATCCAGTAGTTTCATTTTCAACCTTAATTTCCTGGCCAATCTATTCATTCAGATACCTTTTTTTTAGAGGTGGCATTTGTCTGAATACACTGCATTATAGGCAGAATCTTTTTTAGTACTCTTCTCATCTGCTATATAACCTCTGAGAAAAGGTTAATATATCCTTATATATTCTTAAGTTCCAAATCTCTTCCTATTCCATGAGCTTAAAATCATATCAAGGTAATTTCATATCACTTGAACTCTGGCTTTGTGCCATGTCCCTTAGCTCTCTCCTATTTTGGTTGGCAATGGCAGTATTATATTAATTTTCAGGCCTTGGAAATAAAGCTGACAAACTTAAAATTTTTCGATATACCTTTTGCAATTTCCAAAAGCTACCTTTTAAACAACCTGCCTCTAGGAGAAAATTATTTTAAAATTTAATTTTTTGAAAACATACTTTTAGGGCAATTAGTATAGAAATATTCTGTTCCATGTTTTTTGAAAAATCCTCTTAGCAAATTATTTTTATTAATGGGTTATTTTAATTAATAATGATTTTTAGACTATAAAGAGGAATAAACACATACCCCTTCCACCATTTGACTTCTTGGGCACTATTTTCTTGAATGGCAAAAGAAATCATGATTGGGAGATAGTTTTTAGTCCTCCTGTGTGAACTGCAATTCCCTTGATTTTTCCACTGAACTGTTTTTGTTTTATTGTTGTTGGTGGTGGTACTGGGGATAAAACTCAGGGCCTCTTGCTTTAATGTTTACTAGGCAGATATTCTACCACTTCAGTCACATCCTGAGTCCTTTCTACATAACTTTTTTTATTAGGATATATTCATTGTACAGGGGAGATTCATTGTAACAATTTCAAATAGGCTTATATTGTATATTGGTTAGATCACCCCCACTGTCTCTCCCCCTCAACTCCCTCCCTACCCCACTTAATGCAATTACAAGAGGTTTCTTTGATCTATTTCATATAAGTATATGAAGTCCATCCACCATATAACCTTGTTTTAATCTCTTTCATTCACCCTCTTCCTCCCACAAGTACCACACACATACACACACTGTTCCTATTTTACAGTCCTGTCTTTTGCTATTAATATTTAAGTAGATACTTCAACGGGGTTGTCAATGTTCTCAGTAATAAGAACACTGAGACAGGATGAAGTCCATTTAGAGAATTGAGATCTGCTCCATTGATACTCACACTTCCCTTCCATGCAACACTATCGCAATGAGCATGGAAAGATAATATACTTAATTCTAGTTCACAGCTAACAGCAAAGCGAATGGTGGCCCACATCCATGAAGTACAGCGCATACGACTTCAAGGAGCACTAACCAAGTAAGTAACTCAAGAATGGTGTCCCATAAATCCCCTCTCTTTCCCAAGACACAAGAGGTACCCTTAATAGGAAGAGAAAAGACAGTTTTTGGACTTGAGCTGTTGTGTGGACATCTCCACTACACTGTGCAGTCACTGAGAACTAGGGCAACATGCCACTCACCCTTGAAACATGGCTGCACAGAGAACCTAAGGTCAAATTAATCTCCAATCTATGAAAGCAATGCCTAGTGAGATAAGACCCTGAGGAGGAAGGTTTTATCACCAGGGAATGATGGTGGGAAAACACAGGCATCCGAGAGACGAAGTGGATGATATAGAAAAAGAAGTAAGCCTGAATATTGGAAAGGCACCAAAGACCAGTTTCTTCTAATTTATAGCTTCTTTCAGGGCTTTCCCAATAGGTCAACCATTTTAGGCAGACCCAAATCATCAAAGTTGGAAAAAAAAAGGCCTGGGTGCTTCCAAAGTTACCAGTAGTCACAAAATGGTAGATTAAAAGCTCAGACAGTTGCAGCCATTGGGAGTATTTTAACCACCATGTATGGGAAGTGCTGGAACACGTTCTGGTAAGGAATCTTTTTAAGTTCAGAATTGACCTTGACCCCTGAACTTTTCCCTCCAATCAACAACCTATAAAGTTGCAGCAGGGGCTTTGGTGTCTTCTCTAAGCAGTCTCTAACAAACAGTTTGTTCAAACAGTAAAATAGTCTATTGGTATTTTGCAGAACACATTGAATGAAATTGCCCTCCCTAAAAACATTTGATAAAGTATACTACATTTTATGCTGGGCAAAAAAGAAAGAGGCACAAATGAGTCCATTTTATTGATTCCATTTTGCAAAACTTGAAAATAAGCAAAATTAATTTATGCTGACAGAAAGCAAATGTATGGTTTCCTAGGCTAGGAAATGA
Source organism: Castor canadensis (assembly GCF_047511655.1). Lineage (NCBI taxonomy): Eukaryota > Metazoa > Chordata > Mammalia > Rodentia > Castoridae > Castor > Castor canadensis. The sequence goes on along the minus strand of NC_133399.1, from coordinate 73,586,808 downwards.
CTGAAGGGAAGAGATTAACTTAAAAGGGCAAGGGGGAACTTTCTGGGGTGACATAGATGTTCTGTATCTTGTGGTGTTGATCTTGTGGTACATTTGTCAAAACACATTGATCCTGCCTTTAAAATATATGCAATTATATGCAAATTATATCTCCATTAGGTTATATTTAGTTTTTACCTAATTATATAAACATTGAGAGCCTTTAGACAGCCATAAAATTCTCTACAATTGATACTAAACACTGGGATACATAATAGCAGCCAATCCTATATTCTTGGCACAAGACAAAGGGAAAGGTCATCCTGCAACAATGTAAATGACAAAGAAAGAGAACCCACATATGCTAGCTCGGAGATCTCTCTTGGCCAGTTCTGGATCTGATTTTCCAGCTACCAAGTCAGAGAGTTTCAAAGTTAGTACCATAGTAATATGGGAAAAATGGAGTGCATATAGGTCTCCTTCTATAGTATAAGGTTCATTCAATTCTATCCACCTGTCCTTTTATTGCCTTTTAAAATCTGAAATAAGAGTGCTTCTCCTCCCTGCGGTACTGGGGCTTGAACTCAAGGCCTACACATTGAACCACTCCACCAGCCCTTTTTTTTTTTCTTTTTTTTTTTTTTTTGTGAAGGGTTTTTTTGAGATAGGGTCTCATGGAACTATTTGCCCAGGCTGACTTTGAACCGTGATCCTCCTGATCTCTGCCTCCTGAGTAGCTAGGATTACAGGCATGAACCACCGTTGCCTGGCCTAAAATAAGAACTCTTACTATCTATATCTAGACCAGATGAACTCAATTGGTAAAGGCAATGATTTCTAGAAGCCAAGCTAGATAAGCTTTAACTAGCCATGTCTCCAAAGAGGCTTCTCTTCTGTCAGAGGATGGGATATTTTTGCTTTCAGAACAAGCCCAAAGTAGCTTAAACTGAACAGCACTAATAGGGCCCACCTATCTCTAACCAGAAAAAGGGGTGGAGAGTTGTTTGTTTGTGTTTATCCTTTTTGTATAAGTGGGTTGATTTCTCTCCAAACTACAGGCCATTCCTCGTCTTGAATATAGGGGCATTGCTTCAGGCAAATCAAGGAACCTCCTTAGAGATCATTATTCATTCATTGTTTATATTTTTTTCTTCATCAAACTTCTCATTTTGTTCATGTATTGTTTTTTCAAATTTCGTTTCTTTTGCACATATGTTCTTGTAGTTCACTAAATACCTTTAGGAGGATTATTCTGCATTCTTTGACATTTCATAGACCTCTCTTTTTGGGGTCCATTATTGTTAGTCGCTTTTGGAGGTGTCATAATTTCCTAAGTCTTCATAATCCCTATGCATTTGAGGAGACAGCCCCCTTCACCATCTTTTACAAGTATTCTTTAGCAAGGTTAGTTCTTTGTTACTTAGTCTACCCTGTTATTCTGGATCAGCTAGCTGGACAACCCTGAGCAGGCAGAGCTTGTTTTCAGTTTCACCAAACGGCTGGGCTGCTGTCTTTGCTGAGTTTGGATGGGACTACCGGCTGGGCTCTGCTATGAGTAGGACTACTGGTTCGGCTCTGAAGTTAAATTGGGTTGCTGAATTAATACCACAGTCACCTCTGATCAGGCTGTGTCCCAAGGTATATTCTCTGGCCAGATAGATTAGCAGTTGGACAGGTTTGCAGGAGTGGACCTGATATTAGTGAAGTCACTGATCAGGATGGGTGGGATCAGGTGCTACGCTCAATAGACCTGCATAGTTGAGGTTTGTCCTCCTTGATAAGGCTTTTAGACTGGGCTTTTAGGCTGAGTTAAGTGCCGTTTAAACTCGTGTTATAATAAACTGTATATCCTACTATCCTATGTCAAAATTTGCTGCAGAGTAGCCAGCTGTGATGGTACATGTCTGAATTCCCAGCTACTGAGGAGGTAGAGATCTAGAGAATCTTGATTCAAAGCCAGCCCTGCGAGAAAATTAGCATGACCTCCTCTTAACAAATAAATCGGGTGTGGTGACACATGAGAGGCATAGGATGAAGGATAACAATTTGAGGCCCTGCACAGGCAAAAAGTACAAGACCCTATCCAAAAAATAACTAAAACAAAAAAGGGCTCAAAGCCGGGCATGGTGGCTCTAGCCTATAACACTAGCTACTCAAAAGGTGGAGATCAAAAGGATCAGAGTTCAAGGCTAGCCCAGTCAAAATGTTTGCCAGACCTCATCTCAACCAGTGACTGGGCTTGGTGGTACTTGTCTGTCATCCCAGCTCTGAGCTAAGCACAAATAGAGGTCACAGTGTAGGCCAGGCTGGGCATAAAGCAAGGCCCTGTCTCAAAGATAAGCAACACAAAAGTGGGTGGCAGTGTGGCTCAAGTGGTAGAACACTAACCTATCAAGCATAAGGTCCTGGAGTTCAAACCCCAGTACTTCCAGATTTTTTTTTTTCTGCAGTCATCTCCCTTCCTTGAGGGGGTTCCGGAGTAGGATCTGAGGCTAATTATTAAGGCTGGCCATCTAGAGATTCAAACCATGTAGAAATTCCCATCCCTGGAAGTGACCAGCTTGGCGTTACAGGTGGAGTATAAACCTATGATTGGGCACGTCTGCTGACAGGTACACTGAACTACTATCAAGATCTTCTGATCCTCTTGCTGGTCACTGTACACATCCATCTCCTTGCTTTTTCTGTCTGACCCTACGTAGTCTAACCATGTCCTTTCCCCCTGCAATCTTCACTGGCGTGGGCTTCCCAGGAAGCATCTCAGAATGTGAGAAAAGGTAGCTCTCACCTGCAGTTCTCTTTTCCCTCTGTAGAAACCATGGTCTCTAGGGAGATCCTCAGTGCCATTGTGCTAACTTGAGGTAAGGGAAGAAGCAATGGGTGAAAGAAAGATAGTTTCTCTTAACATTTTCATGCAGTTTTTATTCCATTTGTGTATCATGCAGGTGACCTAGGTTTATTCCAAAGTTTGGGGTTTTTAACAAGGTTAAAGTTACAACTTTAACTTTCTGTGGGAGTTAGGGAAACTTCTTCCACCACCTTGCTGACATCACTCCATATCACAAAGCAAATGTAGGCCGCAATGTTTCCAGAATTTGAAAAACATGTAACCCTCTTAGACCGTAATTTTCCTATAGACTTAAGAACCATACGAAATTTTCCTTAAGGAATAGATTATAGTGGCATTTTAGCAAAGTGGCATTTCCATGTGGAGTTCACCTATGTGTTTTGCCTGCTAAGTGAAGTTAGCTAGAGAGGGTTTTTTCGAACAGAGTGGCTGGAGCCAGATGTCGTTACTGCTCCTTCAGTTGTATTCTCTCATAATTCCTTCAGTCCTAGACCTACACTTATTTGTAACATATTTGGATTTATAGAATTGTGCTCTTCATGATTTAAATGCCTCAGGGCACAAGTACAAAAAAACAGTCAGGAAACATGGACTATTTAAAAGATGAATTTGCAGTCTGCTCTAAGGGTCAGTAAACTGGCCCTCTGCCAAACCACAGAAGTCCATGGTGTGGGCCCGAGGAGCCACATACAAGAAAGAATTTTGAGAACTGTTAACTAGAAAATCTTGGATGATCTAAAAATATTACCTGTAACTGAACACAAAATGACAAGTTTATATGAACTTTTTTAAAGAGAATACATGCTTTATAATATCTTCAGTAGTGTTTCTACTGTCTTGGTTTGAACAAACAGGGTACTGAATTTCAACATTGAAACTATTTTGTCATTAAATACCTAAGTAGCACCTGTTACAAGCAACTAGTGAAGGAATACTGATGACACCAATACATGGCATTTCAAATGCATTTCAAAATGTGACTCTGAGCAAATGAAGAGTGGTTGCCCTTTTAATATGTGACATTTATGATTAATCTCTCAGAACAGCTACTGAAATAAAAAATGATTGAAACAATTTGTCTAATACTCTGGCCTTGATACAAAAACAATTTGAAAAATGTGTTTTTCTCTTTTTGTGTCCATCACTACTTACAAGGATAAAAATGTATTTCCATTCAATTAAAAATATTTATTGCATACCCATCATTCTGCTGGTAACTAGGGAAATACAGAAGAGAAAAAGCAGATATGGTCACTGCCTAATGGGGCTTATAGTCTAGAGGGAAAGACAAGACAATAAAAAGATGATCATACAAATAATGTTCATATTCTGTGATGAATCTTATGAAGAATGAAGAAAGCACAGGAGAAGATACAACTGAGAGTCCTGATTAAGAAAATTATAAGCCTTGTATGCACATATGAATAATAAAACAATAAAAAAATTTAAAAATTAAAAAATAAAAAATAAAAAGATATACACAAAAAAAAAAAGAAAATGATAGGGGAGAATATATGGAAGGGGTCTTCCAGGATGTGACATTTTATAGGTTATGACAAATCTATAGAAGTTACTCAAGCAAAACATAAGTAGAAGAGTTTCCAAGGCAGAGAAATCAGCACATGCAGTATCCCTGAGTCAGACAAGAGCGTGGCTTGCTTAAGGAACCAAACAAAGATCAGTGAGAGTAATGGAAACACCATGAAGCTTCTTTAAAGGGGAAAAATCAAGATAGCATGATGGACCGTGCTGATGATCTCTGATTTTATACTAACCATAAGTGGAAGGCTATTTGTTCTTCAATGTCTGTCAGTTCACTTCCAGGCCTGCCCTATAAAAACACTTGAGTTTCAGTTTTCTCTGGCCCATGTACCAGCTTTCACTAGTCCATCTGCTTACCAGTGTATTAGTTTTCTAGAGCAGCCATCACAAGCTACCACAAACTGAGTGGTATAAGACTATGGAAATTCATTTTCTCATATTCTGGAGTCCATAAGTCTGAAATCAAGGTGACAGCATGGTCAATTCCTATTTAGAGGCTCAGAGAGAGAAACCTCCCCCTCTCTTTTAGTTTTTGGTGCTTACTGGTAACACTTGGCATTCCTTGGCCTGTGGCAGCGTACATCCAATCTCTATATTCATCATCACCTCCCTGTGTACCTCTGTCTCTAGGTTCAAATGTCCCTTTATATAACGATTCCAACTGATGGTTTAAGGTCCACATTAATGCAGTATAATCTCATTTTTCCTTGACTACAACTCCAAAAGAGTTTACATCCACAGGTACCAAAGAGGTTTACATCCACAGGTACTGGGGATAAAGACTTGAACGTATTTTTTTGAGGGATACATTCAATCCATAACAGGAAGCTATTGAAGGATTTTTACAAAGGGAGTGACCCGATCATGTTTGCAATTTAACATCATTTGGGCTACTGGTGGGGAATGGATTCCACATGAAAGTGGAATACCAATTAAGGGGCTGCTGTGTATTTCATTTTTTATAATATATTAAGTCGAATAAGCATTCTGAAAAATTCTTATCTTACAAAATATATAGAAATACTAACATATTGAAAAATAATTTAAATGTATAGCTGAGCTAGAGATAATAATATAATTAATTGTAATTGGAGAGAAATGTTCACAGGCCAAAAAATGAAAAGGAAGCTTAAATCCAGAGTGATTAACTGCTACTGTAGCTGAAGTATGAGAAGACATGTGCCAAACTCTGGGCCTGAAGGCTTGAGTTTTATGTGCTAAACAGGGGATGGGAGGAAAGGCATGATGTCAGCCCAAAGATCTGCAAATAAAAGCCAGGCCTCACAAGTTGAGAAAAACAACCACTAGCCAAAAAAAAACACAAAGGAAGATGTCATTCTTAACTCAGGGTAAAAAAAAAATTTTTAAACTCGGGGAGAAAAAAATAAATAAATAGATGTTTTCCATGGCAATAACCATAGAGTTGATGTACTCTAAAGTCAAAATCTTTTTTATAATTTTATTACTATATAATAGTTGTATATATACAACTATATATATATATATATATATATACATATATGTTGGATTTACCCCCTCCATCATTATCTTATTAGAGCAAGATCCCCTTCTTATTAGAACTATTTCAACAGGTTTCATTCTTCTATTTTCATATATGGATACAAAATACATTCACCATATACACTTTCATTCCCACTTTACTTGTGCCCACCCCCTTCCAGTTACACTCACCCCCAGAAAAGACTTATTTTTCCCTCCTGCCATTCATTTTTTTCTTAAAGTGAATATTGATAGTCCAAGGGGCTTTTGCCTTGCTACTTCAGTTCTTTATATATCATGCTTTAATAAAATTTGCAAATCAAAACTACATTGAGATTCTACTGCTCCCCAGTCAAAATGGCTATCATCAATAACACAAACAACAATAGATGTTGCAGAGGATGTGAGGGAAAGAAACACTTTTACACTGTTGGTGAGAATCAGTGCAGCCACTATGGAAAGCAATATGGAGGAATCTCAAAAAACTAAAACTAAAGCTACCATATGATCTAGTGATACTACTCCTAGGCATATATCCAAAAGAGTGTGCTTCAAGATATGATAGAGGCATTTGCACACCCATGTTTATTGCAGCACTATTCACAATAACCAGGCTTTGGAAGCAACCCATATAATAAGTGGCTTAAGAAAATGTGGTATATATTTTGGTGATAGCAGTGTATTAAGGTCTCCCACTACCACTGTGTTGGCATCTATATATATTTTTAGGTCCTTCAGAGTATGTTTGATGAAATTGGGTGCATGTGGATTGATAATTGTTATTTCTTTTTGGTGTATTTCCCCTTTTATTCATATGGAGTGTCCTTCTTTATCTCATTTGATCAATGTAGGTTTAAAGTCTACTTGGCCCGAGATAAGTATTGCTACCCCTGCCTGTTTTCGGGACCATTGGCTTGGTAAAACTTCTTCCAGCCTTTCACTCTCAGCCAGTGCTTATTTCTGTTGATGAGATGGGTCTCCTGTAGGCAGCAGATTGTTGGATCTTACTTTTTAATCCATTTTGCCAATCGGTGTCCTTTGATGGGCGAGTTTAGTCCATTAACATTCAGTGTTAGTATTGATAAATATGTGGTGATCCCTATCATGTAGTTGTCTTTGTTGAGTAAGGGTTTGAATGTGTGTAGCTGAACCAGTGTTACTCTTAATTTCTTGCCTTTTCTTCTCTTGTGGTTTAGTATTGCCTGCCCTTTTATGGTTTTGTTTGCTTTCATTTTCTGTGTGCAGAATTACTTGGAGAATCTTATGTAGTGGCTTGGTGGTCATATATTGTTTTAGTTTCTGCTTATCATGGAAGACTTTAATTGTTCCATCTATTTTGAATGATAGTTTTGCTGGGTAGAGTATCCTAGGATTGAAGTTATTTTCATTCAGTGCTTGGAAGACCTCATTCCATGCTCTTCTCACTTTTAATGTTTCTGTTGAGAAGTCTGCTGTGATTTTGATGGGTTTACCTTTGTATGTTATTTGGTTTTTCTCTCTTAACAGCCTTCAATATTCTTTCTCTAGTCTCTGTACTTGTTGTTTTAATGATAATATGTCATGGGATAGTTCTATTTTGGTCAGGTCTGTTCAGTGTTCTAGAGGCTTCCTGTATGTACCTGAATGGGCATAGTTTTCTCTAGATTTGGGAAATTATCTGTTATTATTTTGTTGAATATATTATGCATTCCTTTTGCTTGTACCTCTTCTCCTGCTTCAATGCCCATGATTCCCAGGTTTGGTCTTTTGATGGAGTCAGTGAGTTCTTACATTTCCTTTTCACAAGTCTTGAGTTGGTTAACTAATAGTTCTTTGGTTTTTCCTTTAATTCCCATTTCATCTTGAAGTTCTGAGATTCTGTCTTCTGCTTGTTCTATTCTGCTGGAATGGCCTTCCATTTTGTTTTGTATTTCTGTTTCATTCTTTTTTTTTTTTTGAGGTTTTCCATATGGTGGGTTACATCCTCTTTAACATTGTCAATTTTTGCCCTTAATTCATTTATCTCTCTATTTATGGTGATCTCTGTTTCAGTTTGGTATGTATTTAGGGTTCTTATGATTTCATTTATTTGTTTCTGTGTATTCCCATATTCTTTAATTTTGTTGTCTTGGAATTTCTTGAGTGCCTCCTGTATATTTTGGCTGACCATGTCTAGTAACATCTCTATGACATTCTCATTAATTACTTACAGGATCATCAATACATAGGGATCCAAACAAAAAAATCAATAAAGAAATCCAAGAACTAAATCACACCATAGAACAAATGGACCTAGCTGATGTTTACTGAATATTTGTCCAACTTCTGCACAATACACATTCTTCTCAGCAGCCCATAGAACCTTCTCCAAAATTGATCATATCTTAGGGCACAAAGCAAGCCTCAACAAATATCAGAAAATAGAAATAATCCCATGCATTCTATCTGACTGCAATGCATTAAAACTAGAAATCAACAAAAAAAAGCCATAAAAAGATATGCAAACAATTGGAACTTGACAACACATAGCTGAATAATGAATGGGTCATTGAGGAAATAAAAGAGGAAATTAAAAAGTTCCTGGAAGTTAATGAAAATGAAAACACGACCTACCACAACCCATGGGACACAGCAAATACAGTCTTAAAAGGAAGGTTTATAACCATGAGTGCATACATTAAAAGGATAGAAAGATCTCAAATCAATAACCTAATGGTACAGCTCAAACTCCTAGAAAAAGAAGAACAAGCAAATCCCAAAACAAGCAGAAGGAAAGAAATAATTAAAATAAGGTCTGAAATCAATGAGATAGAAACAAAAAATATACAAAGAATCAAAGAAACAAAAAGCTGGTTCTTTGAAAAACTAAATAAGAGTGACAGACCCCTGGCAAGCCTAACTAAAATGAGGAGAAAAAACCCAATTCAGTAAAATCAGAAATGAAAAAGGGGAGATAACAAGCGCCACAGAAATCCAAGAAATCATCAGAGACAACTTTGAGAGCCTATACTGTAATAAATTTGAATATCTTGAAGAAATGGACAGATTTCTAGAAATGTACAGCCACCCAAAACTGAAACAAGAGGATATTAATCACCTGAATATATCTATGACACAAAAAGAAATTGAAGCAGCAATCAAGAGTCTCCCAAAAAAGAAAAGTCCAGGACCTGATGTATTCACAACTGAATTCTATCAGACATTTAAAGAAGAACTAATACCAACTCTCCTTAAACTGTTCCATGAAATAGAAAGGGAAGGAACACTGCCTAACTCATTTTATGAAGCCAATAATAATCTCATCCCAAAACCAGACAAAGACACCTCCCAAAAAGAGAATAATAGGCCAATTTTCTTAATGAATATCAATGCAAAAATCCTTAATAAAATGATGGCAAACCAAATCCAACACATATCAGAAAGATCATACAACATGACCAAGTCAGCTTCATCCCAGGGATGCAGGGGTGGTTCAACATACACAAATTTATAAATGTAACACAACAAATCAATAGAAGCAAACAGAAAAACCACTTGATAATCTCAATAGATGCAGGAAAAGCCTTCAACAAAATTCAACACCACTTCATGATAAAAGCTCTAACAAAACTAGGAATAGAAAGAATGTACCTCAACATTGTAAAGGCTATATATGACAAACCTATAGCCAACATCATACTTAACAGTGAAAAACTAATACCATTCCCCCTAAAATCAGGAATGAGACAAGGGTGCCCACTATCCCCACTCCTATTCAACATAGTCCTGGAATTTCTAGCCAGAGTAATTAGGCAAGAAAAGAAATAAAAGGAATACAAATAGGAAAAGAAACAGTCAAAATATCCTTATTGCAGATGATATGATCCTATACCTTAAAAACCCAAAAAACTCTACCCAAAAACTCTTAGACACCATAAACAGCTACAGTAAGGTGGCAGGATACAAAGTCTACTTACAAAAATCACTAGCTTTTCTATACACCAACAATGAAACAAACTGAGAAGGAATATATAGAAACAATTCCATTATAATAGCCTCAAAAAAAATCAAATACCTAGGAGTAAATTTAACAAAGGATGTGAATGACCTCTACAAGGAGAACTACAAACTCCTGAAGAAAGAGATCGAGGAAGACTACAGAAGATGGAAAGATCTCCCGTGCTCATGGATCAGTAGAATCAACATAGTATAAATGGCTATACTACCAAAAGCAATCTACATGTTTAATGAAATTCCCATCCAAATCCCAATGACATTCATCACAGAGGCTGAAAAATCTCCCCTAAAGTTCATTTGGAAACACAAGAGAACATGAATAGCCAAGGCAATAATCAGCAAAAAGAGCAATGCTGGTGGTATCACAAAACCCAACTTCAAACTATATTACAAAGCAATAGCAATAAAAACAGCATGATACTGGCATAAAAACGGACATGAAGACCAGTGGAACAGAATAGAGGACCCAAATATGAATCAACACAACTATACCCACCTTATTTTTGACAAAGGGGCCAAAACTATATGATGGAGTAAAGACAGCCTCTTCAACAAATGTTGTTGGGAAAAGTGGTTATCTGTCTGCAAAAGTCCATGTTTATCACCCTGTACTAGTATCAACTCAAAATGGATCAAGGACCTTAATATCAGACCCGAAACTCTGAAGTTAGTACAGGAAAGAGCAGGAAACACTCTGAAAGTAATAGGTATAGGCAAGGACTTCCTCAATAGAACCCCGGCAGCACAGCAACTAAGAGAAAGGATGGACAAATGGGACTTCATAAAACTAAAAACTTCTGCACAACAAAAGAAATGGTCTCTAAACTGAAGAGACCACCCACAGAGTGGGAGAAAATATTTGCCAGCTATACATCGGACAAAGGACTGATAACCAGAATATACAGGGAACTCAGAAAAATTAAACTCTCCCAAAATCAATGAACCAATAAAGAAATGGGCAACTGAACTAAACAGAACTTTCTCAAAAGAAGAAATTCCAATGGCCAAAAAACACATGAAAAAAAGCTCACCATCTCTAGCCATAATGTAAATGCAAATCAAAACCTCACTAAGATTCCACCTCACCCCTGTTAGAATAGCCATCATCAAAAACACCACCAACAACATGTGTTGGTGAGGATGTGGGGAAAAAGGAACCATAATCCACTGCTGGTGGGAATGCAAGCTGGTGCAACCACTCTGGAAAATAATTTGGAGGCTTCTTAAAAATCTAAACATAGACCTGCCATATGATCCAGCAATCCCACTCCTGGGGATATACCCAAAGGAATGCAACACAGATTACTCCAGAAGAACCTGAACACCATGTTTATTGCAGTGCTAGTCACAATAGCCAAGTTATGGAAACAACCAAGATGCCCCACTATTGATGAATGGATGAAAAAAAATGTGGAATTTTACTCAGCCATGAAGAAGAATGAAATCTTATCATTTGCAGGTAAATGGATGGAACTGGAGAGCATCACTCTGAGCGAGATCAGCCAGGCTCAGAAGACCAAAAAATCTTATGTTCTCCCTCATATGCGGTCTTTAGATCTAGGGCAAATACAGCAATGTTGTAGGATTTGGGTTACATAACAAGGAGAGAGCACATATGGAGATATAGGAATAGGTAGAAAACCCAGAACATGAAAGTGTTTGATGTCTTCACTCTAGAGGAACTAATACAGAAACCTTAAAGCAACAGAGGTTAACATGAGAAGGAGATCAGGAACCAGTGTACAGATCAGTTAGGGATGAATCAACATGGGTTGTAACACATGTGTACACAATTCAATGCTAGGAATCTCTCTGTATAGCTATCCTTAACTCAACTAGCAAAAATGCTTTGTCTTCCTTATTATGCTTGTGGTTTTTTTTTCAACAAAATTAATGATAAGGGCAGAACAGGACCTGCTTGGAACTGAGTGGGGGCAAAGGGTGGGGGAGGGAGGCAGGGTGGAGAAATGATCCAAACAATGTATGCTCCTGTAAATGAATGAATAATTTAAAAAAAGAGTTAGAATTCCTGTTTTGCAAGTTTGAAACCCCAAGTTCAAACCTCAGTCTCTCAAAAAAGATGTATTTTGAGTTTATGATATTTTTAGTTTACAATGCCTGTGGTAGAGTGCCTGCTTTGCAAGTGTGAACTCCTGAGTTCAAACCCCAGTCCTAGTTCCACTAAAAATAAAAAATTTCTCTCCCCCCCTACTGGTTTGGAAATTATAAACATTTTTATAGCCATTTCATGGTGTTCTTAATCTTAACACAATCAAAAATTAATCTCTGTTCTCCACCCTAGCAATACAGAGTCCAAATTCTGAGCAATCACCTTTTATATTATTACAGAATTTTTTGTTGTTTTATATATTTATTTATTTATTTTGGTGGTACAGACCTTTGAACATAGTGCTTCCTGATTACTAGGCAGGTGCTCTACTGCTTGAGCCAAGTATCCAGTTCTTTTTGTTCTGTTTTTTTTTTCCTTTTTTCTTTTTTTTTATTGTTTTATTATTCATATGTGCATACAATACTTGGGTCATTTCTCCCCCCTGCCCCCACCCCCTCCCTTACCACCCACTCCGCCCCCTCCCTCTCCCCCCTACTCCCTCAATACCCGGCAGAAACTATTTTGCCCTTATCTCTAATTTTGTTGAAGAGAGAGTATAAGCAATAATAGGAAATAATGAGGGTTTTTGTTAGTTGAGATAAGGATAGCTATACAGGGAGTTGACTCACATTAATTTCCTGTGCTTATGTGTTATCTTCTAGGTTAATTCTTTTTTGATCTAACCTTTTCTCTAGTTCCTGGTCCCCTTTTCCTATTGGCCTCAATTGCTTTTAAGGTATCTGCTTTAGTTTCTCTGCATTGAGGACAACAAATGCTAGCTAATTTTTTAGGAGTCTTACCTATCCTCACATCTCCCTTGTATACACTTGCTTTTATCTTGTGATCAAAGTCCAATCACCTTGTTGTGTTTGCCCTTGATCTAAGGTCCACAGATGAAGGAGAACATACGATTTTTGGTATTTTGGGCCAGGCTAACCTCAAACAGAATGATGTGCTCCAATTCCATCCATTCACCAGCGAATGATAACATTTCATTCTTCGTCATGACTGTATAAAATTCCATTGTGTATAGATACCACATTTTCTTGATCCATTCATCAGTAGTGGGGCATCTTGGCTGTTTCCATAACTTGGCTATTGTGAATAGTGCTGCAATAAACATGGCTGTGCAGGTGCCTCTAAAGTAACCTGTGCCACAGTCTTTTGGGCATATCCCCAAGAGTGGTATTGCTGGATCAAATGGTAGAGCAATGTTTAGTTTTTAAGTAGCCTCCAATTTTTTTTCCAGAGTGGTTGTACTAGTTTACATTCCCACCAACAGTGTAAGAAGGTTCCTTTTTCCCCACATCCTCACCAACACCTATTGTTCATGGTGTTGCTAATGATGGCTATTCTAACAGGGGTGAGGTGGAATCTTAGTGTGGTTTTAATTTGCATTTCCTTTATTGCTAGAGATGGTGAGCATTTTTTATGTGTTCTTTGGCCATTTGAATTTCTTCTTTTGAGAAAGTTCTGTTTAGTTCAGTTGCCCATTTCTTTATTGGTTCATTAGTTTTGGGAGAATTTAGTTTTTTAAGTTCCCTGTATGTTCTGGATATCAGTCCTTTGTCTGATATGTAGCTGGCAAATATTTCCTCCCACTCTGTGGGTGTTCTCTTCAGTTTAGAGACGATTTCTTTTGATGAACAGAAGCTTTTTAGTTTTATAAGGTCCCATGTATCTATGCTATCTCTTAGTTGCTGTGCTGCTGGGGTTCCATTGAGAAAGTTCTTACCTACACCTATTAACTCCAGAGTATTTCCTACTCTTTACTGTATCAACTTTAGAGTTTGTGGTCTGATATTAAGATCCTTGATCCATTTTGAGTTAATCTTGGTATAGGGTGATATACATGGATCTAGTTTCAGTTTTTTGCAGACTGCTAACCAGTTTTCCCAGCAGTTTTTGTTGAAGAGGCTGCTATTTCTCCATCATATATTTTTATCTCCTTTGTCAAAGACAAGTTGGTTATCGTTGTGTGGCTTCATATCTGGGTCCTCTATTCTGTTCCACTGGTCTTCATGTCTGTTTTTGTGCCAGTACCATGCTGTTTTTATTGCTATTGCTTTGTAATATAGTTTGAAGTCAGGTATCATGATACCTCCAGCATTGTTCTTTTGACTGAGTATTGCCTTGGCTATTCGTGGCCTCTTGTGTTTCCATATAAATTTAATGGTAGGTTTTTCAATCTCTTTAATGAATGTCATTGGAATTTTGGTGGGAATTGCATTAAACATGTAGATTAATTTTGGGAGTATAGACATTTTTACTATATTGATTCTACCAATCCATGAGCATGGGAGATCTCTCCACTTTCTATAGTCTTCCTCAATCTCTTCCTTCAGAAGTTTACAGTTTTCCTTGTAGAGGTCTTTCACATCTTTTATTAGGTTTACACCTAAGTATTTGATTTTTTTTTTGAGGCTATTGTAAATGGAATAGTTTTCATACATTCTTTTTCAGTTTGCTCATTATTAGTGTATAGAAATGCTAATGATTTTTCTATGTTGATTTTATATCCTGCTACCTTGCTGTAGCTACTAATGATGTCTAGGAGCTTCTGAGTTGAGTTTTTTGGGTCTTTAAGTATAGGATCATGTCGTCTGCAAATAGGGATATTTTGACAGTTTCTTTACCTATTTGTATTTCTTTTATTCCTTCTTCTTGCCTAATTGCTCTGGCTGGGAATTCCAGTACTTTGTTGAATAGGAGTGGAAATAGTGGGCATCCTTGTCTGGTTCCTGATTTTAGAGGGAATGGTTTCAGTTTTTCTCTGTTAAGTATAATGCTGGCTGTAGGTTTTTCATATATAGCTTTTATAATGTTGAGGTACTTTCCTTCTATTCCTAGTTTTCTTAGAGCTTTTATCATGAAGTGGTGTTGGATCTTATCAAAGGTTTTTTCTGCATCTGTTGAGATGATCAAGTAGTTTTTGTGTTTGCTTCTGTTAATGTGGTTTATTATGTTTATTGATTTTTGCATGTTGAACAGCCCCTGCATTCCTGGGATGAAGCCTACTTAGTTATGGTGAATAATCTTTTTGATGTGTTGTTGAATTCAGTTTGCCATTATTTTGTTGAGGATTTTTGCATCAATGTTCAAAAGGAGATTGGCCTATAGTTCTCCTTTTTGGAGGTGTCTTTGCCTGGTTTTGGGAAAAGTGTATTACTGGCTTCATAAAATGTGTTAGGCATTTTTCCTTCCCTTTCTATTTCATGGAACAGTTTAAGGAGGGTTGGTATCAGTTCTTCTTTAAAAGTCTGATAGAATTCAGCAGAGAATCCATCAGGTCCTGGACTTTTCTTTTTGGAGAGACTCTTGATTGCTGCTTCAATTTCATTTTGTGTTATAGGTCTATTCAGGTGATTAATTTCCTCTTGGTTCAGTTTTGGATGATCATATGTATCTTTAAGATTTTGAATTTATTTGAATATAGGTTCTCAAAGTAGTCTCTGATGATTTCCTGGATTTCCATGGTGTTTGTTTTTATCTCCCCTTTTGCATTCCTGATTCTACTAATTTGGCTTTTTTCTCTCCTCATTTTAGTCAGGTTTGCCAGGGGTCTGTCGATCTTGTTTATTTTTTCAAAGAACCAACTTTTTGTTTCATTAATTCTTTGTATGGTTTTTTTTTTTTTTGGTTTCTATTTTGTTGATTTCAGCTCTTATTTTTATTATTTCTCTCCTTCTATTTGTTTTGGGATTTGCTTGTTCTTGTTTTTCTAGGAGTTTGAGATGTATCATTAGGTCATTGATTTGGGATCTTTCAGTCTTTTTAATATATACACTCATGGCTATAAAGTTTCTTCTCAGGACTGCCTTTGCTGTGTCCCATAGGTTCCGGTAGGTTGTGTTTTCATTTTCATTGACTTCCAGGAACTTTTTAATTTCCTCTTTTATTTCATTGATGATCCATTGTTCATTAAGTAATGAGTTATTTAGTTTCCATCTGTTTGCATGTTTTTTATCTTTACTTTAATTGTTGAGTTCTAGTTTTACTGCATTGTGATCAGATAGTATGCATGGTATAATTTCTATTTTCTTATGTTTGCTGAGGCTTGCTTTGTGCCCTAGGATATGATCTATTTTGGAGAAGGCTCCATGGCTGCTGAGAAGAGTCTATATTGTGTAAAAGTTGGATGAAATGTTCTGTAGACATCAAGTAGGTCCATTTGATCTATTGTATATTTTAGATCTTGGATTTCTTTATTGAGTTTTTGTTTGGATGACCTATCTATTGATGATAATGGAGTGTTACTGTCTCCCACACCCACTATGTTGGAGTTAACATATGCTTTTTGGTCTTTCAGGGTATGTTTGATGAAATTGGGTGCGTTGACATTGGGTGCATACAGATTGATGATTATTATTTCCTTTTGGTCTATTTCCCCTTTTATTAGTATGGAATGTCCTTCTTTATCTCATTTGATCAATGTAGGTTTGAAGTCTACTTTGTCAGAGATAAGTATTGCTACTCCTGCCTGTTTTTGGAGGCTATTGGCTTGGTAAATCTTCTTCCAGTCTTTCATCCTAAGCATATGCTTATTTCTGTCAGTGAGATGGGTCTCCTGTAAGCAACAAATTGTTGGATCTTCCATTTTAAACCATTTCATCAAGTGGTGCCTTTTGATGGGTGAATTAAGTCCATTAACATTAAGTGTTAGTACTGATAGGTATGTGGTGATTCCTGTCATTTAGTTGTCTTAGTTGTTTGAAGGTTTGCTTGTGTGTACCTAAGTTGAGGTTATTCTTTACTTTCTTGCTTTTTCTTTTCCTGTGGTTTGTTGCTGCCTGTCTTTTCATGGTTAAGTTGGGTTTCACTTTCTATGTACAGAATCCCTTGAAGAATGTTTTGTAGTGGTGGCTTTGGGGTCACATATTGTTTTAGTTTCTGCTTATCATGGAAGACTTTTATTGCTTCATCTATTTTGAATGATAGTTTTGCTGGGTAGAATATCCTGGGGTTAAAGTTATTTTCATTCAGTGCCCGGAAGATCTCTCCCCAAGCTCTTCTTGCATTTAATGTTTCTGTTGAGAAGTCTGCTGTAATTTTGATGGGTTTACCTTTGTATGTTACTTGTTTTTTCTCTCTTACAGCCTTCAATATTCTTTCCTTAGTTTCTGAACTTGTTGCTTTAATGATGATATGTCGTGGAGTAGTTCTATTTTGATCTGGTCTGTTTGGTGTCCTGGAGGCCTCTTGCATCTGTATGGGAATAGATTTCTCTAGATTTGGGAAATTTTCCGTTATTATTTTGTTGAATATATTACGCATTCCCTTCGCTTGCACCTCTTCTCCTTCTTCGATGCCCATGATTCTCAAGTTTGGTCTTTTGATGGAGTCAGTGAGTTCTTGCATTTTCTTTTCACAGGTCTTGAGTTATTTCATTAATAGTTCTTCAGTTTTTCCTTTAATTACCATTTCATCTTCAAGTTCTGAGATTCTGTCTTCTGTTTGTTCTATTCTGCTGGATTGGCCTTCTGTTTTGTTTTGCAGTTCTGTTTCATTCTTTTTTCTGAGGTTTTCCATATCCTGGCAGTTTTCCTCTTTAATGTTGTCTATTTTTGTCCTGAGTTCATTTATCCATTTATTCATCGTGTTCTCTCTTTCACTTTGGTGTTTATGCAGTGCTTCTATGGTTTCCTTTATTTCTTCTTTTGCTTTTTCAAATTCTCTATTTTTGTTGTCTTGGAATTTCTTGAATGTCTCCTGTACATTTTGGTTGACCCTATCCAGTATCATCTCTATAAAATTCTCATTGAGTACCTGTAGTATGTCTTCTTTTAAATTATTTTTGTGGGCTTCTTTGGGTTCTTTGGCATAGTTTATCTTCATTTTGTTGGAGTCTGGATCTGAGTATCTGTTTTCTTTATTTCCCTCTTGTTCCTGTACTAACTTTTTGCTGTGGGGAAACTGGTTTCCCTTTTTTTTTCTGTCTTCCCATCATTGCCCTTGGTGTTGTTACTGTCCCTGTACTGTGTGCAATTAAGTATATTCTAGCTTGTAATAACAACAATGGTGATATTTAGAATGGAAGAGTGAGAGGAGATGGAAAGCAATGAAGTTAAAGAAAAAGGAAAAACAAATAAACAGACAAGTAGGAAAAAACAAAACAAAGAATCAAACAAAAAAGTTTCAAAGGTATAAACAGGGAGTGTTAGTGTACTAATTGACAGTAAGCTGAAAAGGCATTAGAGAGACAGAGAGAGGATTGAAAATAAGAAATAAAAAGAATAAAGATAAGAATAAAAATAAAAAATGAGTAAATGAAAGAAAAATATAAAAATAAAATAAAATAAAACAAAATGAAAAATAGAAAATAAAAAAATTTTTAAAAAAACCTCCAAGTTCAAATGCAATGAAGTTTCAGTCTTAATAATTTTGGTGTCCTTCTCAGCCTCCAGTCCTGGAGATGGTGCCTCAGATGTTGTTCTGTTGTCTCACCAACGGGGACACACAAAGTAGAAGAAAACTGCACCAAAAAAAAACCCAAAAACCCACAAAGTGTCCCAAGTTCAAGTTCTAATGCCATACAGTTTCAGTAAGTTTTTCAGCATGCAGGTGTAGTTCAGTTGTTTTCTCATCAAAGGTAGGGAGAGAGAAAAAAAAAAAGAGTCAGGAGAGAGGTCTGTGAATGGCTATCTGTGGCTGTGGCTTGCCTACCCGCTGCTGTCAGCCTGCTATTGCTGGAGGCATTATTTATGCAGATCTCTAGGGTGAGCTTAACACTCACCCTGCCTCGCAGGCTTTGTTTACTCAGAGGTCTCCTGTGTGTGAGCCACTGCTACAAGCTTTCCCCTTTCCAAGTACACTGGGGGAGGTGACACTGCACCCACTTTCTCTGGCCTGCATGTTTGTTTACAGCTCACATGGGAAGTGGGTCTTCCCCCCCTCTCCTGTGGAGTTTTCCTCCCACTGCTGCTTTTACAAGATTTCCCGCTCCTGATTGCTGGGTGGCACTGCTGCTCCTGCCAGCCAGCGTGTTTGTTTACAGCTCACATGGGAGGTGGGTCTTCCCTCCTCTCCTGTGGAGTTTTCCTCCCTCCACCATTCACACAGGCTTTCCTGCTCCTGGTTGCTGGATGCATGCCCCTGCTCCCGCCAGAGCCTCTCCGGCCAGGCCCGGCTTGTTTATTTACAGTTCTGGGAAGGATTTCCCTCGCCCCCTCTTTGGTGCTCAGTGCACCCCACCCTCTTTGCAATGTGTTTTTATTGTTCTTATTGCTTGTTATTCAGTTTCTCTTTTTTCCCCAGGTGGAGATCGTTCTGTCCAGGGGGCTATGCTGTTCTGGCCCAGGGTTGTCTGTGGGAGTACCGCATACCACTTAGCTCACCTTGTCTGCATCTTCCCAAGCTGTCTGGGCATAGGTGACTGGCAGCGGCCTGGAGGCCCTCTTGGTTTCTCCGTTTAATGTGAAGTGGAGATTCTCTGCATCGGCTGGAGGTGTGGAGGGGTCAAAGTTTTGCCTCTTCTCGGTGGTTTTGCCTGCAAGGTGTGTCTCCAGCATCTCTCCAAGATTTCACTATAGGGGGCATGCTTTCTGCTTCCTCCCTCTAGCTGCCATCTTGGAATCCTCTGTTCTGGTTATTTTTTGAGATAGGGTCTCACTTTTTGCCTGAGTTGACCTGGACTGCAATCTTCCTGGTCTCAGCTTCCCAAGTAGCCAGGATTGCAGGTGCAAGTCACTGTGCCTGGCACGTTAATATTTTTTGATTTGGATTGAACTCATGCTTAGATGAGCTTTATACTGAAGAATGTTGTGAGGTTTATATTGAGGATGCATCATTCTATGGAGATTTTGTGTTTATGTCTCTTAAGTAGTCCTAAGTATGTTCAAATTAGTTTCTTGGTTAACTTTCCTGGACTTGCTAGGAAGTATAATTTAAGATTCCAACTTTATTATTGTGCTTCAATCAAATTAACCCCTTCCCCCTGTTATTAACTCATTCTCTATCACCATGCTCCCCTAATACTCAGTTGCACTCTATATAGTGCATTGTATTATATTCATATATAGATGGATTGTTTTGAGACTTTTCATCCTGTAGCATTTCTTATCTTTCTCACCTCCCATAGCCTCCTCAGACAGAATCACTAATACAATTTTATTCTCTCTCTGAGAAATATATATATATATATATATATATGTTTCTTTCATTTTTTAAAATTCATTTATTCATATGTGCATACATTGTTTGGGTCATTTCTCCACCCTGCCTCCCTCCCCCAGGCAGGTCCTGTTCTGCCCTTATCACTAATTTTGTTGAAGAAAAAACACAAGCATAATAAGGAAGACAAAGCATTTTTGCTAGTTGGGTTAAGGATAGCTATACAGAAATATTCCCAGCATTGCTTTCTTGTACACGTGTTATGAGCCATGTTGATTCATCTCTAACTGATCTTTACCCTGGTTACTGATCCCATCTCATGATAACCTCTGCTGCTTTTAAGGTTTCTGTATTAGTTCCTCTAGAGTGAAGACATCAAACACTTTCATGTTCTGGGTTTGCTACCTTTTCCTATATCTCCTGTATGTGCTCTCTCCTTGTCATGTAACCCAAGTCCTACAACATTGCTGTATTTGCCCTAGATCTAAAGACTGCATATGAGGGAGAACATAAGATTTTTTGGTCTTCTGAGCCTGGCTGATCTCACTCAGAGTGATGCTCTCCAGTTCCATCCATTTACCTGCAAATGATAAGATTTCATTCTTCTTCATGGCTGAGTAAAATTCCATTGTGTACAAGTACCACATTTTTTTCATCCATTCATCAATAGTGGGGCATCTTGGTTGTTTCCATAACTTGGCTATTGTGAATAGCGCTGCAATAAACATGGGTGTGCAGGTGCCTCTGAAGTAATCTGTGTTGCATTCCTTTGAGTATATCCCCAGGAGTGGGATTGCTGGATCATATGGCAGGTCTATGTTTAGATTTTTAAGAAGCCTCCAAATTATTTTCCAGAGTGGTTGCACCAGCTTGCATTCCCACCAGCAGTGGATTATGGTTCCTTTTTCCCCACATCCTCACCAACACATGTTGTTGGTGGTGTTTTTAATGATGGCTATTCTAACAGGGGTGAGGTGGAATCTTAGTGAGGTTTTGATTTGCATTTCCTTTATGGCTAGAGATGGTGAGCACTTTTTCATGTGTTTTTTGGCCTCTGTGATGAAAGTCATTGGGATTTTGACAGGAATTGCATTAAACATGTAGATTGCTTTTGGTAGTATAGCCATTTATACTATGTTGATTCTACTGATCCATGAGCACAGGAGATCTTTCCATCTTCTGTAGTCTTCCTCGATCTCTTTCTTCAGGATTTTGTAGTTCTCCTTGTAGAGGTCATTCACATCCTTTGTTAAATTTACTCCTAGGTATTTGATTTTTTTTGAGGCTATTATAATGGAATTGTTTCCATATATTCCTTCTCAATTTGTTGGTGTATAGAAAAGCTCATGATTTTTGTAAGTAGATTTTGTATCCTGCTACCTTACTGTAGCTGTTTATGGTGTCTAAGACTTTTTGGGTAGAGTTTTTTGGGTTATTTTGGAGTTGGGGGGTCTCACGAACTTTATCCCCTGGCTAGACTCCAACCATTAACCTCCAGATCTCAGCTTCTCAAGTAGCTAGGATTTTAGCTTTAGGATGAGCTAACCAGTGCCTGGCAAAAGAGAAATTTTTTAAGCAAAATTTAGTCAAAGAAGGAAGTAAGAAAGGAAAGGAGGGAGGGAGGAAGGGAGAAAGGAAGGAAGGAAGGAAATTTTGATATTAATAAAATAAAAGTAGGAAAAATATAGAGTACCAAATTGGATAATGAAAATAAATCCAAATATAGAAGGAATCATACAACAGTGTAAGTAGATCAAAATCACTAATTTAAAAACAGAATTTTAGATCTAATTTTAATTCAGCTGTATTTTAAACATTTAAAATATATAAGCCTCCTCTTACCCCAGAGAAACTACATTAGATGGTAATAGTAAGAAAAAGAATGAGATTTTGTTAAACACCTACTATGATCACTACTATGTTTGCTAACTGTCTGGTGTTATGTACACTTTCATGCAAGTTCAGTCTCAGATTTAGATTTTATTATTTCCGTATTACAGGGCTGGGGGGAGCTAAGGTGCAGTGAAGTTTCAACACATATCAGAATCACACTGATGGCAGTGGCAGACCCAGTTCTGTAAGCAAAGACATAGTTTTACCAACATCAGCACACAGCCATACAAGACAAAGGGTTTTAGGCACACAAGTAGGAAAAGCGATACTGTGAAAGTCTCGTGAAAATGAAGTAACTTGTAAAAAGAAAGGCATTCATAACTACTGGTTGTGCCACTCATGTCATTACTGGTTCTTAGTGTATCTGTTTCAATTTTTTTGTTTTGTTTTGTTTTTTGGACTGTATCCCACAAGCCACTAAATTAAAAAATCTTTAAGCCATAAACTAATTTTCCTGCCCTTCACTTATTTTGTCTAGTCTACAATGTGAGGAGCTCAGATTTTTTTTTCTTCCTTTTTTCTTCAGAAAGGCATATGTAATGAACTCAACATGTTTAGCAAGTAATGGGCTGGCCATGCAGGCACACACCTGCCCAATAGCTACTGAGTAACTATAAAAATTGTGCAGAAGCACGCATGGTGACATTCAGCACCCAGGAGGCTGAGGCAGGAAGATCATGAGTGCCAAGCCAACCTGAGCTATGTAGCCAGACCCTGTGTCAGAAAATATAACAAAATAAAAATGGTCCATGAAAACTGAGAAGTAATTAGCACATTTCTACAGAGAAGAACTCATCTCCAAAGCATTCTTTCCATCTCCCACTTCCTAATAAGACATTGTCTCTAAAGCACTAACAAGTTATCTGTGTTTTTTTCTAAAAATCACACATGTTGAGGCAATTGAAACAAAGAGGATGAGGGAAGAAGTGAAGCATAGCTTGATGTGGTGTACCTCTAAATCCACAATGCAAAAAGCCAGTCATGTTGCATTTTTGTTTCTATAGTCAATTCCTTGCATTTTTGAATAAAGCATAATTTTTTATACAAGTTATCAGATTAATATGCTTCTAATCTTTTTTAAAATATCTATAATTTTATTCTATATTTATGAAATTTTATTTTTTTTGCCCACCTAACTAGCTTGTGAAGTGCCCCTCACCCTCTCTGTGCTGTCTGAATAGGTGTGTAGTGAGAGATGTTTGGCATGTCTACCCAATGTGATGGTGATTATCTCCAGGTAGTAGATTTTAGATGATATTTGTTCTCATCTTAACTTTTCTGTATTGCTTAAAAATTTTTAAGCAAGAATGCACCTTAATGAAATCTTTTAAAAGTAATCCATGCTCATTGTGAAACATTTGAAAAATATTAAAAAGTATCAATGAAAGAAAAACATAGCACATCTAATTATATCCCTGTTAACATACTGTTGAATTTCCATCAGGATCAATTTCAATATTCAATTTGAACCTCTGCTTTTTTACATGAAGTGTTTTCTTATGTCATTAACTAGTACAAGGCATAGGAGAAGGGACGCTATTCCAGTGATCAGATAAGAATTGATGGTGATCTGGACTGGGGTAGTGGGAATAGGAATGAAAATAAATAAATATGAGAAATATTTAAAGAGAAAATTGGTGGAACAAAATGACAGATTTGATGTATATTTTGAAAGAACGTTCAAGTTACATGTTTGTTTCCACAAATGTAAAGTTCTCATAATTTATCATAAATTATGCACAAAGAACACAAAGTGTAATAAATATCTTCACCTGGAGTACATGAAAATTTCTTGAAAAGTCAGAGTTTAAAATTAGGAGTTCATGTGCTAGAATATTTACCTAGAGTCAAAGACTAAGTTAATGTGCATTATAACTTCTAAAACTTTTACTCAACACTATAACTATCTTCCATTCTGAGTATCAGATAGAAACAATAGGATCTAAAATAATACAAGAGAAAAAGTCTTGGCTCTTAATTAGAGATTTCTATGGTATATTTCTGTCTTCACTGTGTAATAGTGAAGTCTATTAAAACCCCAAAACTGAAGCAAATGCAACTCCTCCTTCTGCAGTAATTATATTTCAAGAGCCTTAGCCATATACTTGAAATGTATTCCATTTTCAAAGCTAACTGACTGATTTATGAAGAAACACACATGTGTTTTTTGCTTCACAAATGCAACCAAAAGCACATTTGGATATCATTAAACTGAAAAGATAAAATATTGCACAGGTCTGAAGAATTAATTTTAAAATGTTTCTTTAAGATAAACAGTGTATCAACTATATCTTAAATGTCATCACCTGGGATGACCAACTAAGTAGAATTATAGGCAACTGCATTGTTAAAAAGGAATTATTTTGGTCAATCTGTCATGAACTATTATGTCCAAAGACATGGACATCATCTCTATCTACCCTGCCTGTAACCAATGGAGCCTCTGGAAATCTGTCCTTTTCGGTAGAACTGATAACAAAGGAAAGAATCGACTAAGTATCATGAGTAATTCTTTCAAAAAATTTTCATCTTAAGATTGACTCAGAAATGATATAGAGGGTGGGGAATAAAATCTTAGCAATCACACATAAGAAAGAACTGTCAGCATTCCAACCTTCAGACTGTAATTCAGACCTGTAGAACAAGTCACATGCTGGTCTTATCACAAATCTGCTTTCTTGGCTTTTCTTTGCACATTCCAACCTATCTTCACATACTCTGAGTTTTTCATGATGAAATAAGAACTTGAAAATATAATCTTTGGTTTTTTTTTATACTTTATTAGTCAAGTCTGTGGCATTTAAAAATCAGATCATATAGGTATACATTTTCTGAGTCTCAGACCCAATGACCTCAGGACCCAACCCAGCAAGCCACATGGCCCTGGAAATGACCCCTCTGCTGATTGGCATTTTTCTGAAGAGTTGATGCTGCAACCCCAAGGCCTTCCAATTTTTTGACCCCTTCGAAGAACTGTGGATTTTGGCAATCTAGGTCACAGATCTCTGCTCTTTACTTAGTCTGGAAGAATGTGTGACAAGCTCCTTCCAGGACAAAGGAATGGAAAGGCAGCTTTCTCCATGTAAAGGTCAATGGAAGCCAAGCTCCAGGAAACCCTCTTCCTAGTTTTTCTTGAGGAATCATCCATTCCACAAATATTTACTGAGGGCTACTTTGTACCAAGCACTGTTCTAGATATCAGAATAGAGCATCTAACAACAGAGGCAAATGCCTTCTCTCCTGGAACTTAAATTCCACATTTTGGAAGGCTTCTACCACCACAAGAACTCAGAAAGGAGGAATTCATTCCTTCTTCTACAGCAGTAAAACCCACTGTTGCACTCTGTAACAGATAGCTCCAAGGGGAAAACAGAACTCCTAATAACAAAGAAGTTATTAGGACTCCTAATAACAAGGATAATAGCAGCTGAAGGATCACATTCCTTCATCAAACTTTAGTCTTAGCAAACATATAGGTATATTTTTCTTAGAAAAGCAAAGAGGAAATCAGAGAATGAATAATTTAACCCCTTGGAGCTAAGTTTAAGTAGTCTGACATTTAACTTATGCTTAACTACTCTGTGTTCATTACCTTGGAGAAAAAAAGGCACAGAAAAACTGTGTCACAGATGTTGGGAAAGTATTTGTATTAGTAATAGAAAACCACAGTAATGTGGGGAATCATTCTCGGAAAGATTTTAAATCCTCTCTCACCTTCCCACACATGGGAGACCAGGAATCTGTAAACGTATCTTGGAGAAGGATGGATAATATCTCTTAGCACCACAACTCTCCCAGGAACTCAAGATAAAAGGGTGATGCTGGAACTCCATCTTTCAACACTTTCTGTTCATTTGTAAGAAAACAATGCTTTCTTTCTTATGTAAAGAACAAGCCTGATACCCACTCTGAATGAATTAATCTTGACATCTGATGAGGGATGGAGACAACAGAAGCAAATTTGAAAGGAGAAATTTTGTATTTTCTAAGCTTAATTTGAATATGTACCTTATATTCATGTTGACTGAATCCAAGAATAAGGTTATGCAACCAAAACATAGCAAGGATGGACCAGTTTTTGAGGTTTTTCCTAATGATAAGGCCCATTGGAAGAATAATAATGAGGAAAATTTCATGGAACTAAATCCCATAAAACCTAGCACTAAAAAAAAACCACGAAAACTAAGAATTATATTCCAATTCTGTCATTTTTATTGGCTTCTCTTTCTTAACCCATCCAGTTGTCCCTATTATGTGTTCTCTCACTCTCTCTAAAATTGAGCCTTCCTTTTGTGACACCTATAGCACAGAGAACTCTACTAAGGAATTTTCTTCTATGTATTCAATGTTTATCTCAATATATTGTTCATTTTTTATAGTCTGGAGACCTCAATGGGTTATTAGATTAAAATTTCAAATGATGTATTTGAAAAAGCAAAAGAATAGTTTTTCAATATATAATCACGAAAATTAAAAATCACTTTGTAATGTTGATCAAAGACATCAGTATTCAGGAACAAGGCTGGTGGGAAAAGCAACAGTGGCAATCAGTGACCTATAATTTGTGTACCCACAACAGAGCCCTTTTGGAATTCACAGGACCCCATGTGCATGAGATTTAATTCCTATTAAATTTACAGGTTCATTATGAGACATACCATAAATTCTGGAGAATACCCTGATTTCTTGACCATGATGTAGAATTGCAATTGTGCTATGAAGAAGCTTGAATCCCTTGGAGGAGAAACAGCAGAGCACAGTATCCCCATGGTAAAATGAAGAACTCAACCCTTGCTGTGAAAAGGAAAACCTCCCAAAAGAGTCTAGAGGAATCGGATCCAAGATGGCGATGAAAACAGAGCCACAGACCTCATGAGCTGACCCAGAGATCCTACAGAGAAGCTGGAGACCTGCCTGACTGAGGTAAAGCTCCAGGGACAGCCAAAAACACAGCACTCTAAAGACTCTGATCATGGAAGGCTTCACCATACCATGATCTAATATAAGAACAGCTGGCTTGCCAAATCCTGGCCCCGTAGGTCTGCAGAGCCGCTGCTCCATTTTGCCAGGCTTTCTACCCCTCTGGCTGTGCCAGGCCACAGCTCTGTTCCAGACCCACACACGCCAGAATACCCGCCCCTTGACCATGCGACTGGACCCACAACCACTGGGATCCCCGCCACCAGTCTGTGCTGGACCTCAGCCCAGAACCGGTCCCACAGCTCGCCAGGATACCTGCCCCTCCCCCCCACCCCCAAGCCCACTGCCCTTCAGGCCCTGCTGAGCCCCAGCCACGAATGGGACAACCAGAACCCACCCCACCCATCAGGCCCTGCCTGGCTCCAGCTTAGTGTGGAACAACTGGATCCCTGCCCTGCTGGGACAGGGACCATCCTGGTGTGAGACAGCCACACCCATCAGCCTGCCAGAATCCCAGCCAGCCCCAGCTTTACAGGCTTCCCAGATAACCCCCAAGATCCTGCCACTAGAGGGCTCCAAGCGTGCCTAAGAGACACTTACAGACTGGACTGGATACTAAAGAACTAAAAACAACTAAGCCTGCAAGCCTACTGTTCCAGAACTGGTGATTTTTTTTTTTCTCCCTTCTTTAAGGGCTTGCCAGCCTGGTTTGCTGTTTGATCACCCACCATCTCTCCCATTTCTTTTTCCTTTATTTCTTTCCTTTTTTTTCTCTCTTCTCTCTTCCTTTTATCTTCCCTTCTCTTTCTCTTTTTTAATCTTCTCTAATGATTTTGTTATTATTAACATTGCAACCCAGCTAATACCAAATTACACATAGTCCAGGACAGAAATGGTACCTAGAGGAAATATGGGAAGAAGAAAAAAAGATGGAAACCATTCTTCCCCAAAAAATAAAGTAGTACAGGATTTAGAGCAAAATGAAGAAAACAGATACCCAGACCTAAAAGCCAACAAAACAAAGATAAACTGTACCAAGGAATCCAACGAAGAACACAAGACGACTCTGAAAGAAGAAATTCTACAAGTAATTAACGAGAATTTCATAGAGGTGCTACTAGACATGGTCAACCAAAACGTACAGGAGGCACACAAGAAATTCCAAGACAAAAACTCAAGAATATCAGAAAACACAGAAACAAATAAATGAAATTGTAAAGCCCTAAACAAACACCAAACTGAAACAAAGATCACCATAAATAGAGAGATAAATGAAATAAGGGCAAAAATGGACAATATTAAAGAAGAAGTAACCCATGATATGGAAAACCTCAAAAAAAAAGAATGAAACAGAAATACAAAACAAAATGGAAGGCCATTCCAGCAGAATAGAACAAACAGAAGACAGAATCTCAGAACCTGAAGATGAAATGGGAATTAAAGGAAAAACTGAAGAACTATTAATTAAACAACTCAAGACCTGTGAAAAGAAAATGCAGGAACTCACTGACTCCATCAAAAGACCAAACCTGAGAATCATTGGCATTGAAGAAGGAGAAGAGGTGCAAGCAAAAGGAATGCATAATATATTCAACAAAATAATAACAGAAAATTTCCCAAATCTAGAGAAAACTATGCCCATTCAGGTACAGGAAGCCTCTAGAACACTGAATAGACCTGACCAAAATAGAACTATCCCACGACATATTATCATTAAAACAACAAGTACAGAGACTAGAAAAAGAATATTGAAGGCTGTTAGAGAGAAAAAACAACATACAAAGGTAAACCCATCAAAATTACAGCAGACTTCTCAACAGAAACATTAAAAGCAAGAGGAGCATGGAGTGAGGTCTTCCAAGCACTGAATGAAAATAACTTCAATCCTAGGATACTCTACCAAGCAAAACTATCATTCAAAATATATGGATCAATAAAAGTCTTCCATGATAAGCAGAAACTAAAACAATATATGACCACCAAGCCACCACTACAAAAGATTCTCCAAGGAATCCTGCACACAGATAATGAAAGCAAACAAAACAATGAAAGGGCAGGCAATACCAAACAACAGGAGAAGAAAAGGCAAGAAAGTAAAGAGTAATATTATTTCAGCTACATATAACCAAACTTTTAATCAACAAAGACAACTACATAACAGAGATCACCACGTATCTATTCAAACTAACACTGAATGTGAATGGACTAAATTCCCCCATAAAAAATACTGACTGGCAAACTGGATTAAAAAGTAAGATCCAACAATCTGCTGCCTACAGGAGACCCACTTCATTGACAGAAATAAGCACTGGCTGAAAGTGAAATGCTGAAAAGATTTACCAAGCCAATGGTCCCCGAAAAAAGGCAGGAATAGCCATACTTGTCTCGGACAAAGTAGACTTCAAACCTACATTGATCAAATGAGCTAAAGAAGGACACTCCATACTAATAAAAGGGGAAATACACCAAAAGGAAATAACAATTATCAATCTATATGCACCCAACATCAATGCACCCAATTTCATCAAACATACTCTGAAGGACTTAAAAACATATATAAGCTACAACACAGGGATAGTGGGAGACCTTAATACTCTCCTATCACCAATAGATAGGTAATAAAAACAAAAAGTCAACAAAAAATTCTAGAACTAAACCACATCATAGATCAAATGGACCTAGCTGATGTCTACAGAATATTTCATCCAACTTCTGCACAATACACATTCTTCTCAGCAGCCCATGGAACCTTCTCCAAAATTGATCATATCTTAGGGCATGAAGCAAGCCTCAGCAAATATAAGAAAATAAAAATAATCCCATGCATTCTATCTGACCATAATGCATTAAAACTAGAAATCAACAACAAAAAAAAGCAGCAAAAAATATGTAAAGAGTTGATTGCTGAACAACACATTGCTCAGTGATGAATGGGTCATTGCTGAAATAAAAGAGGAAATTAAAAGGTTCCTGGAAGTTAATGAAAGTGAAAACACACCCTACCAGAACCTATGGGACACAGCAAAAGCAGTCCTAAAAGGAAAGTTTAAGCCATGAGTGCATATATTTAAAGGACAGAAAGGTCTCAAATCAATGACATAATTCTACAACTCAAACTCCTAGGAAAACAAGAAAAAGCAAATCCCAAAACAAGCAGAAGGAAAGAAATAACTAAGATAAGGGCTGAAATCAATGAAGTAGAAACCAAAAAAACCATACAAAGAATCAATGAAACAAAAAGCTGGTTCTTTGAAAAAATAAATAAGATTGACAGACCCCTGGCAAACCTGACTAAAATGAGGAGAGAAAAAACCCAAATCACTAAAATCAGAAATGCAAAAGGGGAGACAACAACAAACAACATGGAAATCCAGGAAATCATGAGAGACTACTTTGAGAGCCTATACTGTAATAAATTTGAAAATCTTGAAGAAATGGACAGATTTCTAGAAACTTACAACCACCCAAAACTGAACCTAGAGGATATTAATCACCTGAATATATCTATGACACAAAAAGAAATTGAAGTAGCAATCAAGAGTCTCCCAAAAAAAAAATTTCAGGATCTGATTGATTCACTGCTGAATTCTATCAGACATTTAAAGAAGAACTAAAACCAATCCTCCTTAAACTGTTCCATGAAACAAAAAGGGAAGGAACACTGCCCAACTCATTCTATGAAGCCAATTTAACTCTCATTCCAAAACCAGACAAAGACACCTCCAAAAAGGAGAATGATAGGCCAATTTCCTTAAAGAATATCAATGCAAAAATCCTTAATAAAATAATGGCAAACTGCATCCAACAACACATCAGAAAGATCATACACCATGATGAAGTCGGTTTCATCCCAGGGATGCAGGGATGGTTCAACATACACAAATCTATAAATGTAATACAACACATCAATAGAAGCAAAGACAAAAACCACTTGATCATCTCAATAGATGTAGAAAAAGCCTTCGACAAGATCCAACACCACTTCATGATAAAAGCTCTAAGAAAACTAGGAATAGAAGAAATATACATCAACATTGTAAAGGCTATATATGACAAACCTACAGCCAACATCAGAGTTAACAGTGAAAAACTGAAACCATTCCCCCTAAAATCAAGAATGAGACAAGGGTGCCCACTATCCCCTCTCCTATTCAACAGAACATTGGAATTCCTAGCCAGAGTAATTAGGCAAGAAGAGGAAATAAAAGGAATACAAATAGGTAAAGAAACAGTCAAAATATCCTTATTTGCAGATGATATGATCCTATACCTTAAACCCAAAAAACTCCACCCAAAAACTCTTAGACACCATAAACAGCTACGGCAAGGTGGCAGGATACAAACTTAACTTATGAAAACCATTAGCTTTTCTAAACACCAAGAATGAACAAACTGAGAAAGAATATAAGAACACAGTTCCATTCACAATAGCCTCAACAAAATCAAATACCTAGGAGTAAATTTAACAAAAGATGTGAATGAACTCTATAAGGAGAACTACAAACTCCTGAAGAAAGAGAACAAGGAAGATTACAGAAGATGGAAAGATCTCCCATGCTCATGGATCAGTAGAATCAACATAGTAAAAATGGCTATACTACCAAAAGCAATCTACATGTTTAATCAATCCCATCAAAATCCCAATGACTTTCATCACAGAGATTGAAAAATCTATCCTAGAGTTCATTTGGAAACACAAGAGACCGTGAATAGCCAAGGCAATACTCAGGAAAAAAGCAATGCTGGAGGTATCACAATACCCAACTTCAAGCTATATTACAAAGCAATAAAAACAGCATGTTGCTGCCATAAAAACATACTTGAAGACCAGTGGAACAGAATAGAAGTTCCAGATATGAATCCACACAACTATACCCACCTCATTTTTGACAAAAGTGCCAAAAACATACGATGGAGAAAAGGCAGCCTCTTCAACAAATGTTGCTGGGAAAAGTGGTTATTCAACTGCAAGAAACTGAAACTAGATCCATGTCTATCACCCCATACTAGTATCAACTTAAAATGGATCAAGGACCTAAATATCAGACCTGAAACTCTGGAGTTACTAAAGGAAGGAGCAGGAAACACTCTGAAACTAATAGGTATAGGCAAGGACTTCCTCAATAGAACCCCAGCAGCCCAGCAATTAAGAGAAAGGATGAACAAATGGGACTTCATAAAATTAAAAAGCTTTTGCACAACAAAAGAAATGGTCTCTAAACTGAAGAGACGACCCACAGAGCGGGAGAAAATATTTGCCACCTATACATCAGACAAGGGACTTATAACCAGAATATGCAGA
Organism: Castor canadensis; assembly: GCF_047511655.1. Lineage (NCBI taxonomy): Eukaryota > Metazoa > Chordata > Mammalia > Rodentia > Castoridae > Castor > Castor canadensis. Next base: position 73,554,630 of record NC_133399.1, on the reverse strand, counting down.
GAACTTAAGAAACTAAACTCTCCTAAAATTAATGAACCAATTAAAAAATGGGCAACTGAACTTAATAGAACTTTCTCAAAAGAAGAAATTCAAATGGCAAAAAACACATGAAAAAATGTTCACCATCTCTAGCCATAAAGGAAATGCAAATCAAAACCACACCTAAGATTCCACCTCACCCCTGTTAGAATAGCCATCATCAAAAACACCAACAACAACATGTGTTGGCGAGGATTGGGGAAAAATGATCCCTAATCTACTGCTGGTGGGAATGCAAGCTGGCACAATCACTCTGAAAAAAAATTGGAGACTCCTTAAAAACCTAAACATGGACTTGCCATATGATCCAGCAATCCCACTCCTGGAGATATACTCAAAGAAATACAACAGATTACTCCAGAGGCACCTGCACACCCATGTTTATTACAGCACTATTCACAATAGCCAAGTAGTGGAAACAATCAAGATGCCCCACTACTGATGAATGGATCAAGAAAATGTGGTACTTGCACACAATGGAATTCTACTCAGCCATGAAGAAGAATGAAATCTTATCATTTGCAGGTAAATGGATGGAACTGGAGAACATCATTCTGGGCGAGGTTAGCCAGTCTCAGAAGACCAAAAATCTTATGTTCTCCCTCATATGCGGACTTTAGATCTAGGGCAAATGCAGCAATGTGGTTTGACTTGGATCACATGATAAGGGAAGAGCACATTATGGTGATATAGAAATAGGTAGAAAACCCAAAACATGAAAGCATTTCATGTCCCCACTCCAGAGGAACTAATACAGAAACTTGAATGCAACAGAGGTTATCATGAGAAGAGGATCAGTAACCAGTGTAAAGATCAGTTAGAGATGAATCAACATGGGTCATAACACATGTACATGAAAGCAATGCTACGAATATTTCTGTATAGTTATCCTCAACTCAACTAGCAAAAACACTTTGTCTTCCTTATTAGGCTTGTCTCTTTTGTTCAACAAAACTAGTGATAAAGGCAGAACAGGACCTGCCTGGAACTGAGGGAGGAAGGGGGGAGAGGGTGGGGGAGGGGGGCAGGGGGGAGAAATGACCCAAATAATGTATGCACATGTTAATAAAATAATAATAATAATAATAATAATAATAAAAAGAGTCCAGAGCAAGAGTTCCCCCAGATTCTTTTACCAGTTCATCCGAGGAGTTCCCTGGATGCCTTCTGCTCAGTGTCACTAAGCCTTTTTCATGCTCAGCAGCTATGGTCCACAAGGATCCAATTTCAAACCCCACTGCTAGACACCCCATCTTGAGTGCACAGTCAAGAATGCAGTAATCTCAAATCTTTCAATAGACTAGGTCAAAAACAGCAGATCTGTCCATCAATAATTAAGCATAGAGTAAATAAGACGTTAGAATGGAACTGTCTCATTGGGTTGAAAATATATCCAATATGTTTTATTCCTTCATGGAGGAAGAAAGATTTCTTTTCCTCATCCACTGTTAGGTTCATGGCTGAGGCCCTTATAGCAAGATTAATTAGAGAAAAACATGAGAATTTATCCAATATACAAGTTGTATGTGGTAGGGGACACTTTGTAAAGAAATAAAGACCCAAAGAGACAGGAAAACTTGTATATTTTAGGTCTGGTGAAAATTAGACAGTCATAGAGAAGTAATATTGGACAAAAGGTGTGTGGTCTAATGGCAATAAGTAAGGGGAATGTAGTGAGGTCTCTTGGTTCCCATTCTTCTCCGTGCCACTGTGACTTTAGAAATAAGGATGTTTCTTTCCTCTGGGTAAAGAAACAGTGCCTCTCAAATGAGGGATTATGACCTGCTTTAGCGGGAAGGGTGGGAGGATGTCAGAGAGTGACCTTTCTAATTGTGCTGTTTTCTCCAATTCTAAAGTACCATATTTTGGAGAAGCATTTCCTCCATCACCTTCATCACTTGGAGTATAGTATATTTTCAACAGAAATGCCATGATTAATTTGTTGATAGTGTATCAAATCATGTAATGAATAGAATATGCCCTACAGTCATAAAACTGACTACTAACTTTATAACAAACATAACCACATAAATAATTATCATAGATGCTTGTCTCTTTGAGGTCTAAATATTTCTTACTTTTTTCAGAATCAATAATGATTCTGAAATGCCATCTATATATATAAGAAAAGCAAATGAATTGCTTACAACTCCTTGGGGGTTTTGTTTGTTTTATTTTAAGAATTTTGCATTGGTTTTGCTCATTTTGTGTGTTTTTTTTTTTTTTTTTTGCTGTTGGTTGGTTTAGTTCTTGGTTTTTTTTTTAGATAGAGTTTAACTATGTAGCCCAAGCTGGCCTCAAACTTGCAATCCCCCTTTCTCAGTCTCCTAAGTACTGAGGTCTCAGGTGTGCACCATCATGCCTGGCTCAACTCTTTGTTTTTAACTGAAATTATAATTCAGTCTCATCAACCATTATTGATCAGACTTAACTTGATAGATTTTGACTATTTCACTCTCCTCAAAAAAATACTTCCTTCCCCTACTGATATCCAATTAATGTGTCATTAATATGTCATGGAGTTCAAAACTTTTTCCAAAAGAAAAATTCAGAGAAGGCCTTGTACTCATAAGGTGTTTCTCTCTCTCTCTCTCTCTCTCTATCTATCTATCTCTATCTCTATCTCTATCTCTCTCTCTCGCTTTCATACACACACACACACACACACACACACACACACACACACAAATGACAAATGATGACCTAGAATTGCAAACTTAGCATTTTTATTACTTGACTTGTACTTGATTTTATGTCTCCGTTACTTTCTGGATTTGTAAAATAATTCATCTTTCATAGATTTTAAAGCATAAATACTATAGATTCTACTCTAAATAGTCATAAAATTACATCAGAGTTTTCACTACTTAATAGTTTTTCATTCAAGGTCCCACATGTGAAAATGTGTGTCACACATTTAAGAATTTATTTCCACATTGCTTATATCATTCTATTTATATTACCCTGAACCAAATTTCCTTCCAAGAAACTGCTGAATTAAAATAGTCTCCTTATCAAGCAATTTAATTAGCTAGAATTTCCAAAGATGTTTTTCTTTTGCCACCATGTCCTTATATTCTAATTTTTAAAGTAAATTGCTCTAATTTTTTTTCAGGAGCAAAAGTCATCATAACATAACGCTGAGACCAGACAGAGATTTCTCTGTTTTTTGTAACCCAAACTTTATCGAGATAATTGTAGATTCATGTGTGTTTTTAAGAATTAATGCAAAGCTGTCCTCTGTACACCTTTCCCAGTTTGTTACAGTGCTAGCATTTTGCAAAACTACAATTCAACAGCCCAACCAGGAACCAACATTATGCAATCCAGAGATTTTACCCAGATTTCCCAAGTTTTACTTGGATAGCACTTCTCCTTACCATGGAGAGTGTGTTCTAAGGTCCCTGGTGGATGACTAAAACCATGAATAGTACCATATCCTATACCTACTGATAACTAAGAATAACATAGAATGATTATAACAATACACTATAGTTAAATGGATGTAAATGTACTCTCTTTTTTAGAAGCCAAAGCAAATATTAATATTTTCAGGTTTTTTTTTACCTTGGGTAATTGAAACCACAGAAAGCAAAACTTTGAATAAAGGGGGACTGATGCACTCATGTGTGCATTGTATGTGTATGTACATACATGTGTGTACTGAATTCTATTCAATTTTATCACCAGAATATGTTTGTCTATCACCACAGTCAGTATCCTGAACAGTTCCAATCACCACAAGGATCCTTCATAATGTATTTTTTGTTTGGCTACACTGTAGTAAATAAAAGATGCCAAAGTATTGTCTGATTGTTCCATATTCAGTTATCACCCAAATGTAATTTGCAATGGGTACCCTTTTTTCAAATCCATGTTTCATAATCTGCTATCTCAAAAGGATCCAGATGAGAACTGCAATTTTTTAAAATCAAAGTCTTGTTTTCAGCAGTCCACACTTGCTGCCCATCATTGTCAGCACAGAGAGAACTGGAACATTTTTAGGATGACGGAGAAAGTATTGGAGTTCTAAGACTGGCAACTGTTAGAATCCCTGGAAGAATAGATAACAAAGGTCCCCATAGTCCTTTACTTTTGGTCTTGCTGTTTGCATCTTGCTCTCTACTCCATAATCTGTGTTATTCTGTCTTTATCTTTCTGTATTTCTTAGGGAGTTATTGACAAGTGAAAAAAAAAGTTAAAATTGTATATCCAAAGAATTTGAAGTCATAATCAGTAGTTGATACAAAATGGACATAACTAACCAAAAAAAAATACAGAAGGAAAGGAATATGGGAAAGGGGCAATATTATCAATGGCAGTCCAAGTAACTGCACCTGCACAAAGCAAGGAAGATTCTGGCCATTAGCAATTTTTAACTAGAGAACTTGGAGAAAACAGAAAGCATACATCTCAGATTGTCAAGTTCCCACGTCACAGACAGCTAGGTGTTACAAATAAAGCTGGGTGGACCACACTGTCTCTAACTCTAAAGCATTCTTGTTTTTTTTACAGCTAATTCAGGGCAGAGGCAACCCAGAAGTTGTCTTAAGTGTACTTCCTGGGAGGCAAAGCCAGCTATGAGTATTGAGCTATTCAGTTGTTAGATGAATGATTATAGCCCCTGCTTGGTCATCCAGTGTGTTGTTTTGTTCAGTCTGCTGACACAGTATAACTTGGACACAAAATCATTCCCTACCAATCTGTTGTGAAGGAGCTCAACCAGGCCTAACACACTTTGACCCTTTTCAATATCTATCTCCATCTGTCATTTTCTGGTCCTTGAAAGCATAGCAAATCAAAGGACTTTTCTTTTTCAGTATATTATGAAAAGATAATCACCTTACAAATCATGCCAGGTGAATCTCATTAAGCTCTTTTGATGCACTTAATGCTAATTCACAAAAGAAAGTGTCCTAAAATCTGACTTTCACAAAGATGAAAGTTCACCTAATTCAACTCACAAAATTGTGCTGCATTTCTTTTGCCATGAGCATGTTGAAAGGTATTTGACTGAGTCAATGAAGGAAAACAGAAGGAAAGGTTAAGTAATGGCATATTAAATTTGGGGATGGGGGAAGGAGATTTTTCTAATGCTGTAACATAGGTAGTATGTTTAAACTTGCTTACCCCGCCCCCTTTATTAATGACTTTGGCGAAGAGAAGCAAATAACATCTTAATAATCTCTGCAGGCAAATCAGAACATCCATCTGTACAGTGTTGTTAACATTCAGAACTGAGAAATGAAACCAAGTAATACAGTTAGATTAGAAATGAAGGCAGGCAATAAAAATAAGATTGAACCTAGTAAGCTAATATCTCTGTGGAGTATGTTATAAAACACCTTTATGCAAGGGAAGGAAGGTCCTTGTAAAGGTATAATGGTAGAAGAGACACAGAACTGTTATAAGACACTAAAACAGGATTTACGATGAGTGATGGCAACTAAAAAAGAAGTAAGTGAAATGTGGGTGGTAGAGACACAGGAATCTCATCCCACTTAGAAGTAGTGAGGGAACCCGAGGAGGGACAGCACGAGGCTGCATCACACTGCTATGCATGGTCCTCCAGACTCACCAGTGAGAAAAAATACGGAAAATTAAAGTAAACATAGAAGACAGAAAACAGTAAGAATTAAACAGCTTGGAAAAACTGCAATGATGAGAAAACTCATACCTGCATGATTTACCCTAATAACTTTAACTAGAAATGTTTAGAGAGGGTCAATGTTCCTATAATAAACATAAAAATTACCTAGAATACTACATAAGTTTTATGAAGACAAAGATTTAAGACTTATGAAAATAAAGAGATAATCCCAATCCTAGGGTTTGAACTAAGGGCCTAGCACTTGCTAAGCAGATGTTCTACCACTTAAGCTGTACCACCAGCCCTTTTTATGTTAGCTATTTTTCAAATAGGATCTTGCATTTATGCCCAGGTTGCTTGGACCACCATCCTCCTAGTTAAGCTTCCCAAGTAGCTGGAATAACAGGCACACATCACCACATCCAGCTTTTATTGGTTGAGATTGGGTCATGTAAACTGTTTGCCCAGGTTGGTCTTGAACTGTGATTCTCCAGATCTCTGCCTCCCAAGTAGTTAGGATTACAGAAGTGAGCCACCATGCCCAGCAAGGGAAATTTTTATAGTGACTTTCTTAGGATTTAGTAATAGTCTTTCAAAAGACATCAAAGTCCATCATGAGATAACTCTAAAATCTTACATTAATATGGTTTGAAAGTTATTTTATAATGTAAAAGAAAATTATGGTCACTTTCCTAAATAACTAAGGATATATTTCCCCCACCCTTTTTTCTTGTCTTAAACATCTATGTTACTCAAAGCTTGGCTGGAAATATGTAAAAATATTTAAACCCCCATCTATACTCTTAAAATGGGATATTCAACACTTATGCCCTAATATTTGTCAGCTGAGACTTATTGGTGTACTAACACCAAGACTGAGATTGATGTTATTATATCCAACGTCTAAAAAGGCAGGAGGTGTGACTCAGTCATGTGTAGAATTTACTATACGGAGCAAAGAAAACTCAGACCAGAGAAGCAAAAATATAGGTGGTTTCTTTCTTGGGTTCTTTAAATCCCATTTTACCCTAACTTTTTGACCCAAAACTACACAATACATGAAATGGCCCTAATCTGTAATTTCTTGTATGCACCACAAAGATAGTTAAATGAATTCTAATGAAACCAGGTTAAATTTTTGTGTTAAAGCCTCATTTTTGAGCCTGGCCAGTAATCCCAGCTACTTTGAGAGGTGAAGGTAGGAAGTTAGAGAGTTCAAAGCCAGCCCTGGCATACAGTCTGGGCTATATTATATCTCAAAAACAAAAGGGCTCTCAGTATGGCTCAAGTGATGGAACACTTGCCATGCATGCACTAGGCCCTGGGGTCAAGATTCAGTACCACAAAAAAAAAAAAAAAAAGCTATAGATACAGGACTCAATCCCTAACCTCAAACAAGCTGTAGTCTTCTTAGTAAGAGTGAGCATGTACATAAAAATAATTCACAAAGTAGCACAAATCATCAAATAAAAACACACAGACACAGTAGTGAGTCTTTAATGGTCAAGAAACCAAGAAATCTGGGGATACTAAACCAGCATCAAGATAGAAATAAAACTTTCAGGAAGGATTTAGGCTCTTTATTATATGTTTATTTGTTTTTCCTTTCCCACAAATGAATATAGCATGTAGTCCATTGAAATAATCTTTAAAATAACTTACTGTAGCTCTTAAATATACATTCTTATTCAAACAGGCACTTCTAACCTGCATGCCAACTGTGTGTCAAGCCCTATTTTAAGAACTAGAGGTACTGCAATGGCCCAAAAGTCTCTGCTGTTACAGAGCTTACCTAAGGAAGAGCAGGAGTAACCAAGGAAGAAATTTTAAAATAGGTACATAAAACATATCAGGTGATAAATGCTATGAAGAAGAAAATAGAATAATAGGATAGAAAATGATGGAGGTGTCATTTTAAATGAAGGGGTCAAGGAAGAATCCTCTTATGAGAGGGGAACAATTAAGCAGAAGTCTGAATAAAGACAGGAAGTGAACACTGCTGAGAGGTAGTGGAAGAGCAACCCAGACAAAGGGCACTACAAGTGCAAAGGTCCTGAGGCATAAATATATCTGCACATCTGCTTGGCATCTTTGTGGACTGCAGTGGGTGATGGGAGAATAGTTAGACTTCCGATCACAGAAGGGTTAGGGAACAAGATGATTAATCTTGCTCGCCATGCCTAACTTTGATATTGGAAAACCACTGGAAACTTTAAGGCAGATGAAAAACATTATCTTAATTTTTTTATTTGTTTGTTTTTGTGCCACTGGGGATTGAACTTGTGGGAAATCTCTACCACTTGAATCATGCCTCCCAGCCATGTCTCATCTCCTAAAAGTCATTCTGAGTCCAGTCAGTGAAGAATTAATTTCAGCAAGCAAGGGTGAATAAATATGAGATAAGTTAAGAGGTTGTTTCAATAACCAGAAGAACAATAATGTGAAGTAAAGTGAACAAAAGTAGACAAAGAGGGCAGAGGACTGAAATCTGTGATGCTCAATGTCTCTTTTAGCTGGAGTCATGGCTAAAGTGATAGAGTGCTTATCTACAAGCATAAGATTCTAGGATATGAATCCACACAGCTATACCCACCTTATTTTTGACAAAGGCGCCAAAAACATGCTGTGGAAAATAGACAGCCTCTTCAACAAATGTTGCTGGGAAAAGTAGTTATCTGCCTGCAGAAAAGTGAAACTAGATCCATGTTTATCACCGTGTATTAGTATCAATTCAAAATGGATCAAGGGCCTTAATAACAGACCTGAAACTTTGAAGCTAGTACAGGAAAGAGCAGGGAATACTCTGGAAGCAATAGGTATAGGCAAGGACTTCCTCAATAGAACCCGAGCAGCTAGTGACTAAGAGAAAGGATGGACAAATGGGACTTCAAAAAATTAAAAAGTTTCTGCACAACAAAAGAAATGGTCTCTAAACTGAAAAGACCACCCACAAAGTGGGAGAAAACATTTGCCAGCTATACATCAGACAAAGGACTTATAATCAGAATATACAGGGAACTCAAAACACTAAACCCCCCCCCCAAATCAATGAACCAATAAAGAAATGGGCAACTAAACTAAACAGAACTTTTCCAAAAGAAGAAATTCAAATACCCAAAAAACACATGAAAAAATGCTCACCATCTCTAGCAATAAAAGAAATGCAAATTAAAACCACGCTAAAATTCCACCTCACCCCTGTTAGAATAGCCATCATTAGCAACACCACCAACAACAGGTGTTGGCGAGGATGTGGGGAAAAAGGAACCCTCTTACACTGTTGGTGGGAATGTAAACTAGTACAACCACTCCGGAAAAAAATTTGGAGGCTACTTATAAAGCTAAACATTGATCTACCATTTGATCCAGCAATACCACTCTTGGGGATATACCCAAAAGAATGTGACACAGGTTACTCCAGAGGCACCTGCACACCCATGTTTATTGCAGCACTATTCACGATAGACAAGTTATGGAAACAGCCAAGATGCCACACTACTGACGAATGGATCAAGAAAATGTGGTATTTATACACAATGGAATTTTATGCAGCCATGAAGAAGAACGAAATGTTATCTATCATTCGCTGGTAAATGGATGGAATTGGAGAACATCATTCTGAGTGAGGTTAGCCTGGCCCAAAAGACCAAAAATCGTATGTTCTCCCTCATATGTGGACATTAGATCAAGGGCAAAAACAACAAGGGGACTGGACTTTGAGCACATGATAAAAGTGAGAGCACACAAGGGAGGGGTAAGGATAGGTAAGACACTTAAAGAATTAGCTAGCATTTGTTGCCCTCAATGCAGAGAAACTAAAGCAGATACCTTAAAAGCAACTGAGGCCAATAGGAAAAGGGGACCAGGAACTAGAGAAAAGGTTAGATCAAAAAGAATTAACCTAGAAGGTAACACACACGCACAGGAAATTAATGTGAGTCAACTCCCTGTATAGCTATCCTTATCTCAACTAGCAAAAACCCTTGTTCCTTCCTATTATTGCTTATACTCTCTCTTCAACAAAATTAGAGATAAGGGCAAAATAGTTTCTGCCGGGTATCGCAAGGTGGTAGGGGGGAGAGAGAGGGGGTGGTGTGGGTGGTAAGGGAGGGGGTGGGGGCAGTGGGGAGAAATGACCCAAGTATTGTATGCACATATGAATAATAAAAAAAATAAAATTGAAAAAAAAAAAAGACAGGGACTTTCCAGTTCATTTTTGTTACTCCCACTCTAGCTGTCCTATACCGGGAACATAGTAGCTACTAATTAATGTTTATTAAACACTTTAAAACCTTTCAGTCTACATTGTCATTCCAATACAGTCAATCACTTTTTTAAACATTTTGAAACTGACCTTTTAAGATTTTTTTAAAATGAATCTCCAGTGGTAGCAGATCTTTGCTCTTCTAAGCCCGTCTTATTTTATTTTGGAAACTCAAAAGTCATCCAAAACAAAGTTTATATCTATCCTCTTTTCCCCTTGCTACTAAGGAAGGCGCCCTTCTATTTTACAGGTCAACTGGTTCACAAATCAACATATTAAATGAGTGAACAAGTAAATGAAATAAATACACCAAACACTAGATGGGCATATTTATTCAAAAATGAAAGGTGACTATTGCCAACATGCTAAAACCAGTCCTGACCTTGACAATCCACACTTTTGACAATGATGAAAAAGAGAACCAACTCTCTCACTGCTCCAAGTACACTAAGACTTTCCCACTTGCCCAAAAAAAAAGATCCTTTTGCAGAGGCAAATTATGGAGAAGAAGCCTAGAGCAGAAATGCAGGAGAAACTTTTATTGCCCAGGAATTTGGTTGAGATAGAGGAGATTAGATGGGCTTTAAAAGGAAACAGAAGTTACCAGATTCCTACCAAGGCAACATGGCGTCCATCTCGGACATATGCTGCTATCTCAGGCAGCAGATGCCTGGTCACAGGTCCCAGTGACTGCCTTAAAGTAGGCTTAACAGAGCATCATTTTCTACTTCCTTTCCTGCCTCACTTCCTAACTGGCCCTCTAGGAGCCTCCAGAATCACAGATGCCACTCCCTGGTTCCTAACTCCTAAGTCTAGCTCCTCGTTTTCTAGCCAGTATTAAACTTGATTGTGTGTCTAATCTCTGAGAAATCAGGCCTCAGAAGTAAGTCTTGGTGGGAAATGTGGACAGAGAAGAGAAAAAGAGGGAAAGAAGACCCTGCACTGGATTTGTACACATAGTGGTAATTCATCCACACACAACAACCATATGAGGCATGTGTCATTATAGCCAAAACACTGAGACTCAAGGAGATTAAACAACTTATCCAAGACCTCACAGGTACTGAACCTGGATTCTGAATGCCTGTGAGACCCAAGTCTATGTTAGTTCTACTCTATGTGACACTAAAATTAGCTTTAACCCAGGAAGGATGACTTCCTCTTAGATCAGATCACTATCTCTGAGAACCATTCTAATAGAAGCATTTCCAAAATGTTTTATGAGCAACAGAAGCATCATGGGATAAGCTGATAAATTCCCAGGGCTTCTCATTTAGACTCATTTCAAATTCTTCTCTATACATGGACCTAAATATAAGGAAATAGGATCTAAAGGAGAAGGGAAGAAACAAAACAAGGCTGAGCCTCACACTTGTTGACCAAAACAGATAATATTTGAATTTTCGTTCCTTTATTCCAGACAAATCCAATAAAGATGTCTGCTTCTAAAATCAGCATGAACATTTTCCCTTTCCCACCTACTGTGGCTTTGTCTAGAGCACATAATTGAACTTTAATTCCTCTGGCAAAGATTTCTTTCAATGTTTTTACAATATTATTCAAAGCAAATTTTAGTTTATCCTTGGCAACTGTAAGTACAATGTCAACAACGATCCACATATTAGCTGTATTAGAGAGACAATGCTGTGAAACCCTAAAGACCTTGATTATTGGGGGAATGAAAAATTCATGCCTTGCTCTGATGGAGCAAAGCTTTGGCAGGGTTAGTGAGCTGCCTTCAGAGTGCACCAATGAAGTTCCCAACCTGCTGTTTCTGATAAATGGCTTTCATTTTACTGTTTGCTTGTACTTTGTTAAGGTTACTAGATTGATTCGGTTGTTTGCAATGCCTGAAGGCAGAGGATGTTATAGCATCTAGCATTTTCACAGCATGCTATTGCTTTTCTAAGGAAGATTCTTGTCATAATAATTTCAACAGCCATAGAAAACATTCCACCTCATATCACATTATTAATATTGCTCTGCAAAAGATAAATACAACTACTGGAAATGCCAAGGAGGACGTTGTGTTAATGTCCATGTGTGTTTTCTAATCTGCAGGTAAACAGCAGGATCTCTTTAATTCATGTTTCCAAGTCTCAGACCACAGGGAAAAAAGTATCAGAATATCTATTCTCTGATGGAAGGGGTGAATCCAACTATGATATATTTAATATATTGTAAGAACTTTTGTAAATGCCACAATGTGCCCCCAGCACAACAATAAAAGGCACAGATATGGTAATGCAAAAAAAAATCTATTTCCAACTTGGAGCTGAGAATTCTAATAGGAATGCATTTTTCTTCATAATCGTAAAATAACATCAAGAAAAGACTCTTGACATTTGAAATAGAAATCATTGGAAAATAGACCCTACTGCCCGTCACATAAACATGTTGTAAAAGTTATCTGTTTATAACCATCCTACCTTTGCCCAGAATTAACAGAAAATTCATAGCAGTGCATGAAGCTTTAAGGCTTTGATAGATTTAAATGTAGACATCCAAACCTATTGTTTCACACTAAACAGAATATCAGTCATAGAACTCTCACATGGAAAATCCATTTCTGAAACTATACAGTATTTTATAGCATGTAACTTTCTTATCTGTGTGCCCAAGCTGAAATAAATACATTTCCCATATAGGAAGTCCTCTTCTAAAAGGAAGGCTTCCTCCTTCCTTCACCCCCTGTCATTATCAAAAAAAAAAACAATCGAGATCCCTAGTTCCTTTGTCCTTCAGTCTGATTTTTAAGAAATGAAAGGTATGAAATAGCAAAACATATACTTGGCACCTACATATTCAATATCTAGCACTACGCATAGTAGAAGAGTTATAGAAATGAAATGGTTTCTTTGATTTAGGAGTTCATAATCTGGAGTCAGAAACTAATATAAATTTTTGGGTACGTGCTAAAGGAAAATATTAGACACCAGAACACGGGCAAATATTTCAGTGTGAACAAAGCAGTTCTGCCTTGGGTGATCTCTGCTTCCTCTAGGGGTGCCACCACACATCCCTTCCCCACCACTGCAGAATCCCCTTATATTACATCGGTTTCTTTTCCCCAACTTCTCAACCTGATTTGCTTAATCAATATATATATACACGTGTGTGTATGTGTGTGTATGTGTGTGTGTATTGCTCACTATGATAGAGGCAATGTTCTAAAAAATACAGCAATGATACAAAGCTAAAGTATTTACCCTCACACAGATTATATTTTAGTGGGAGAAGAGAGAATATCAATAAAATTAATATGTGAAAGATATAATATGCCAGAGGGTGATAAGTGGCATGGGAAAAAAAAACTAAGAAAGAAAGGAAAAGGAATGCTGGGGTGGGGGGGGTAAGTACAAAGTCAAATAGGGTGGTCAAGAAAAGTATAGTAGGTAAAATAATGTTCCCCCAATGTGTCTATATCCTTATGTGGGTACTTTACAGATGTGTTTAAATTAAGGATCATGAAATGAGATTATCTCAGAGTATCCAGGTGGACCCAATCTGATCACAAAAGTACTTAGGAAAAAAAGAACCAGCTAAAAAAGTGAGAGGCAGGAAATGTGCAGACAGAGATCACAGTGATGCAATGGCTAGCTAGAAGGGAGCCATGAGTCAAAGGATACGGGCATCCTCTCAAAGCTGGAAATGGTGAGGAAATTGACTCTTCTTTCAAGGGAGTGTGTTCTCTTTTAAGCTATTGGACTTGTGTTATTTGTGACAGCATTCACAGGAAACTACTATAGAAGGGTTCACTGAGATGAGGTTTGAGCAAACACTCAAAAGAAGTGAGGGAACCAGCTCTACAGCTATCTGGAGAAAAGATCTCCAGGAAGAAAGGGCAACCCAGGTCAAACGCCCTGAGCAGGAGCAGGTCTGGACAAGGTATGCAGAACTAGCCATGAGCGTGTAGTCGAACTATACTGGGAGTCAGAAGACTAGGAGGCAGAGAGAGGAAGAAGAAGAGAGGAGGGGGTGGGGGAGAGAGAGAGGAAGAAAAGGGGAAAACAAAAAGAGAAAGAGAGAGGGAAGAAAGGAGATAGAAAGAGAAAAGGACAGAGGGGGAGGGAGAGAGGAGGACAGAGAGAGAAAGAAAAAGGGCAGGGGAGAGAGAGAGGTGTTCAGCTCATACAGAGCCTTGAGGCATCATAAGGACTTTAGTTTATTCTGAGTAAAACAGGGAGCACAAGAGGCTCTACAAATGTTTACAGGAATTCTGAACATTTACAAGAAGAGTAAGTGTTAAGCTAGTAAACTAGTTGTTTAGGAAAAGGATGGGAAAAGTCTAGAATTGTAGTATTTGCTGATTTCCATTGTGTGAATGTTCTCATCATGTTTGATTTCAGGCTATCAAGGGATTGACAACCACTCACAAAATTCCTGAATATTGAATCATCAACTCCAGCAGAGCACTACATGGAGAATTCTCCATTTGCCAATTCCACACTATATTCTACTTGGGCCAAGCAGTTGCGAGTCTACTAGTGAAAGAATGTATTTTTAAAGTTTCAGTAAAAATCAGTGAGAAGATATCTACAGTTGACAAATAGGAGCTTCTGAAATTTATTTCTCTTTACCTCCTCTACTTGGTGATTACATGATAACTTAAGAAGTGCTCTTAACTCTTTACCAGAATTTTTCACCAATAACTATATTCCATCTTGTCTAGTTTTCATTGTTCTCAACAGGAACATCAGAGACCAGTTTCATAGAAAGAGATTTGTGGGGGCTGAGAATGTAGCTCATTGGGGGTCCCTAACTAGTATGTGTGAGGCCCTGAGTTGATCTCCAGCACTGGTAGAAAAGAGGAAATATGTAATACAAGTTAGAGATTGAATAAAAAAATTAAAATTATACATTAGATGAATGGAAAGGGAAGATTTGACCAAAATAAAGAAAAAGGCTAGACTTAGGAGGCACTGCCATAAAATAACATGATCTTAAAATTTCAGAAGATCTTAGACATTGTTTAGTCCAGCACCATTTTACACAAGAGGAAAGCAAAATGTGTTTTCACATAGATATCAAATGTAGATTCTATCCCAGTAAAACATGATCAAGGTGGCACATGGTGACCTTTCCAGTGAAAAGCATACACGGTTTTTTTTGCTGGTGTTGGAAGCCAGCATGGATCTAATGACAACTGCTGAAGTAATGTCATTTAATACAGGTCAGCACCCTCACTTAAGTTGTACTCCTTTATTAAAGGGGAAAGAAGGGAGATGACTAGAACTGAGGGTGGCTTATGACCCAGAATCCAGAGGACATTGCAGTGGGCAAAGGGGAGAAACAAGATTATAGGAGGTGGAGAAAGAATGGGGAGCCATGTCACTGCTCCTTGTCTCTGGTGTTGTGAGCCCAGAGGCCTCTGTAGAGCCTCCAAGAAGTTTCAGAGCCATCAATTTTTTTTTCCTTATCCTTGCTTTTAACACAGATTTTTAAAAACTTTTTGACACATAGGTGCCTGACTAGGTGGTAGGATTTTAGGAATCTTCACTTAGCCAGAATTTTACTATCTAAAGAGCCAAATGGGTTAATAAGAATAGTCCTTGAGATCATTTAATAACCTACCACAAAATTTTAGCTTGATTCTCTCAATGCATAGCTGAGTTTGGGGGTAGAGGGTAAAAAGTTAGAAAAGAGGCAAAGCTGGCTTGGATACATGGAGCCATAGAAGCAGATTGAAGAGGGCAAACAAGAAGGATCCTGGAACAGCTCTGAAAAGGTCACTAATGCCCAGGCCTCAGCCCATATCAATCATGGAAGTGTGTTTGTGGAGTCTAAGCATTGTGTTTATGTTTTTAATCATTGGCAAAACATGTATCAGCATTAAGTACAATCACAATATTATGCAGTCATCGTCACTATCCATCTCCAGAACTTTTTCATTACCCCAAACGGAATTTCTGTATCCATTAAACAATAGCTCCCCATTCCTACCTCCCCTAAACCCAGGCAACCATATTCTACTTTCTGCATCTGAATTTGCTGATTCTAGATACCTCATGTAGATGGAATCATACAATATTTGTCCTTCTATGTCTGCCTTATTTCACCCGAAGTGTTCTCAAGGTTCATCCATGTTGTACTAAGTATAAAAATGTCTTTCCTTTTTAAAGCTGAATAATAGTTGACACAATACATTAAATACCACATTTTCTTTATCCACTTATCCAGCAATAAACTTCTTGATTGTTTTCCCCCATAGAGACTAATGTTACTGTAATGATGCTATGATATAGGTATGCAAGAAAGTATCTGAGTCCTTGATTTCAATTCTTTTGGATATAGATATAGAAATTAATATAAGCATAGCTATGGATAGCTAGATCTATGAATAGGATTGCTGAATCTTATGGTAATTCCATGTTTAAATTTTTGAGGAATTGCTATACTATATCCCACAGCTGCATCATTTTACATATCCACCAGAATGCACAAGGGTTACAATTTCTCCACATCCTTGTCATCACTTGTTATTTCTCTGAGTTTTTTGTAGTATAATGGATATGAATGTTTTCAATACCATTTCAGGGATTTTAATGTGTAAACAGGGGGAAAAACTTTTAATCTGGGTGAAATTGAACAAACAAAACATAATGAAGAGTTTTTGTGATGACTAACTAAGTGTCCCATAGATGGAAATCAACAAATGTTGGTCCCTCTCTTATTCCCTTGGATTTATACTAAACTTCCTCCCTCATAGTCCAGAGAAACTGCGTCAATTTCTAAACTGTGTAGATCTGACATAGGGCTAACTTTAACTTCTGTTTTACTTTACCTCTATATCTTGTAGCAGATGTCAAATGTGTACTCCATTATGTCTAAATAGCACTACACCTGCAACCAGCTTTCCACTCAAATTAACTACTCATCAGCTCTATTACTAAACAAACAAGGAGCAGCTGTAATACTCAAGGAATGTGTGGGATTATACTTTAAAATTACATCTCTGCCCAACTTTTAGTTTGTGGAATAACTCCAACAAGTTTTCCAGTTAAATTGATAGAATACTTTGGTATCCATAAAATCCTAAAATACTTGGCAATAGAGGCAACAAAATAGTTTATAAACAAACAGTAAATGTATGACACCTTAGAAATGCTTTTGGAGACAAGTTTAAGAAGCGTTTATATTTAATTAGTGTGTTTTCTTTCATCTCACCGTCATAAACCATGGCTTAGTCCAACAGTTGAACACTCATACTATGTCCATTGTAAAATGCTGGATGTTTGCAATAATGTGATTATTGGGCTTCTGACAGAATCCACAAAAGACCCCAGGAGCCACAAACCAGTCAACTATGCAATGTCTAAAAGTGCTTGCAACATAATACTGAACAATTGACTTGTAACGAACCAGGACTCAAACTGCATTAGAGGAGAGGTGTTCTAGCTACACATTCTACAATGCACCCCACAACCATAGATCAATGAAATATTGGAAAACCCAGGCCAATTGTGGCTCACTGCTGTGCATTTATCCTATGGTGTCATAATGTGACAAATTAAAACTAAACAGCTCTATAAAGTGGTTTTCAGAGGGAACTCAAAAACGTTTGTTAAAGAAAACAAAACTTCTCGCAGTTTTCTAAGTATCATTTTTAATGCTTTTATCCGATGAGTTAGTTTTTATTTTATTGATTTACTTTTAATTTTTGGTGGTACTGGGATTTGAATTCAGGGCCTTGTGCTAACTAGGCAGGGGGTCTACCACTTGAGCCATGAAAGCCAAATATCACATTTTTGGTCATATGTGGAATTCAGACCTCAAATGCTGATTATGATGACAGTAATAATAATGATAATGGGACATGAGTTTAAAAGGGGGACTGGCTAGAGGTAGATCAGGCTAAGGAGTAGATCAACAGGAGGGGAGAGCGAAAGGAGAGGGTACGGAGGGGTGAAGAGGATCAAAGCTTTATATATATGTGTGTGTATACATATATATATATATATATATATATATATATAATAATGAAACCCACCAACACACCCAACACTGTTTCAAAAATGGGACTAGGGGAATATGACAGAGTGGGTGAACTTGTTCAAAGTACACTGTACACATTTATGAAATTATCACAAAGAAACCCTCTTCAACTATTAATGTATGCTAATGAAAAAAGATGGAGAGTAATCCTAGAAGGTTAAACTAAAGGTATTCAATATTAATTTATTTCAATTAATGTTTTAACTAATTTAAATTTAATTAATATTAATGTTAAAAAATTTTTTTAAATATAAGTGGATGCTAGCCAACAAGGAGAGTGAATGCAGATGTAAATTAGGCAACTCAAGGACCTGAGAAAAGGGCAACGAGACTGACATATGAGTACTGGTGTGAGAGGTGAGGCTGAAGAGGTACACAAGAGCTAGGTTAAAGTGATAACTGCCTACTAAGTGTAATGCACTGGACTAAGCTCTGCAAAATAGAAACAAGTAAGACATCCCTACTACTTATATCCTTAAAGCCTGCAGTTTATAAGAATTGCCTTGTGGTGGGTATATTAAGGTTCTCTAGAGGAATAGAAACAATGGATATGTATAATTATGATTACAAAAGGGGATTTATTAAATTGACTTATACATTATTGCATAGTCCAAAAATGGCTGTCCTCAGGCTATGGAGCCAGAGAACCCAGTAGCTGCTCTGTTCAAGAAGCTTGAAGCCTCAGAACAAGAGGGACCAATGCAACCCCAGTCTAAGGCTGAAGACCTGGAAGCAATGTGGGGCCACATTGAGAAGCTTAAGAACTTAAAGTTTCATATCCCCAGGAGATGGCAGCAGCAGTAAAGACACACACTCAGAAAGAATGGAGTTTGCACCACTTGCTGGCTTCATCCCTTTTCCACTTTTATTTCATCTGGACCCACCAGCCTATTGGATGGTACTATCCACACTCAAGATGGGTGTTGCCCTCTCCATTACTATGCCATATTTCAATCATCTTTAGAAATGCCTTCACAGACACACTCACAAATGTGCTTTATCAATCTCCTAAGCATCTCTCAATCCAATCAAGTTGACAATCAAGATTAACCACCACAGTAGGAAACCATTAAAAATTCTTAGAGAAGAGACATGTTCCAATTGAAATCTTTAAAGGATCTATATGGGTGCTCCATAAAGAATGTATTGGAGGGGTACAAAGTCTAAAAGTAGAGTTTATGTTTATAGATCAGATAGGAGAGAATGATGTACATGACAGGAGTGGATTCCACTAGGGCATAAATTGAATAAATACAGAATAACAGGATTTGGTTGTAAATATGATGGCAGGAGAATGACAAGAAAAAGGAAACATCAAGGATTATTCCTCATTTATGGCAAGTATGTACAAATGAAGGTGATTTTTATGGAGAACAGGAAGGCTAGAGAAGAAAAAACTAACTGGAAAGAATTGCTTTAAGAGGAGGTATAGATTTTGGAGCAGAACTCAAGAATGCTTGTGAAAATTCAAATGGAAATTTCAAGACAGAAGTTGGACACAATGTTTTGGAGTTTAGTAGGAGAAATCTACAGTACAGACTTATATTTAGGAGTTGTAAGAATATAAGTGGTACTTAAAGTAATCTGAGTTATTAAGTACTTGTTTAGAGTCTGTGTATAGTGAAAAGAGAAGATCCAGGGCAGAAGACAAAGGAAGTTCAACATTTAAAGCACTTGGGCAAAAAAAGATGGAGCTGGGGAAAAATGTTAAGTTTAGTTAGAGAAGAAAAGAATAAAAATAAGTCATATAGAATCAAAGAAACCCCTGTCTCCAAAACAAAGAGCTAGAGGAAGAAGCTTACTCTAACTCATGTTTCTGAGGTTCCATTGGTCTTAAAAATAGGAAGGTTATTGGTGACAGTTGGGCTGAATTGTGTGCCCCATTCATATAATGAAGTGCTGACCCTCACTATCTCAGAATGTAACTGTACTTGGAAATAAGGCCTCTAAAAGAGGTAATTGAGGTAAAATGATGTTGTAGGTGTGGACTCTAATCCACTATGACTGATGTTCTTATAAGAAAAGGAGATTAAGATACCCACAACAGAGACTAATGGACAACTCTTTGGGGTGACAGCAAGAAAGGGGCCATCTGCAAGACACAGAGATCTCAAAAGAAACTAAATCTGCTAACACCTTAATCTTAGACTTCTAGCCTCTAGAACTATGAGAAAATAAACCACCTGGCTGGTAGTATTTTGTTATGGCAGCCTTAGCACTCTAATACAGAAACCTTCCCAAAATTAGTTTAGTGATCTTAATAAAAATGAAAGCCAAAGTGGCCTGGATAAACAGTAAAAGGAAAATGGAAACAAAGAGAAAGTAGATGTAGAAAACTCTTGAGGAAAATTTGGACATGAAGGGAGAAGAGAGATGACTTAGAGATAGAGAGGCATGCAGAGTCAGGGGAAGGGTTTCTCCCAGATAGAAGCTAACATTTTTTAAATGAAAGATTTATGTTTAAATGCTGACAGAAAGCATCAATAAAGATAGAGAGATGGGAGATGCAGATGAGAAATGGAAAAGCAATGAATAGAATTCCTGAAGATATTGGAAAAGAGGGACTCAGAGAGCATGTCAAAGGTGTTCCTGGAAGAGAAATACTTCCTCTGCTGGCCCAGGATTGGAGGAACTTAGTAATGACAGGCAATATTGTACCTAATTATAGAGCTTTATTGCTTTTCTATACACTTTGTTGTACATGACCTGTTGCAGTCACCCTGTGAATTAAGTAGAGAACACAAAGTTATGCACATTTCACTATGAGGAAAGAAAGGCAGAAAAGAGAAAGATGTCAGCTTGAGGTCACACGGAAGGTTAGTTGCTCTGTCCACTGCAGATCACAAGGCTCCAGACTCATTATTCTGCTAGAATAGTAGACAGAATTAGATTAAATGCCATTATTGTATTTTTAAATCTTAAATTAAGAATATTCTTAGTTACATTTTTATTCATTAACCAACACAAATCAAGGGGTCAGAACCTCAAAATATTTTGTTATACAGCTTACTAAACACATTGGAGAGGTTTCCATTTTTCTGCTTATTTGTGATCCTGCTCAGGATTAGAGGAAACTCAAATAGTGGGAGCTTATTTTGAGGTGAAAAAATTAAAGCTAGCATAATATGTAGATACTCTGATTAAGTGAAAAATGACGAAGTTCACAATGAAAGGATTTCACTTTCAGGTATCTGAGATTTGGTGAGAGAAAGGGAAGTAGCAAAAATCATACCAAATTGGAAGGGAAGAATAAAAAACATCAATTAGAAAGCTCTTTGAATTCAAATAGACTAATCACACTATCAAATCCCTGAGACTAGACTTCAATTGGGAAAACTGAAGGAAATGACCTCCTACTCCCGTGAGAGAGCAAACTTGATTTAGGTAAAAGGCTTTTAATTTTATGGCTGGGAAGGTAGCAATAAAAAAAATGAACTTCCTGCCAGTGATTCTTTCTCAAGCCCTGCCAATTCTCATGTCTGGGGAAGCTATAAAGAATGTCCAGCCTCATATCAAAATAATTGCTGTGGATCTCCAGCTTGCCTTCATTCAAGCATCCAAACATCCATAAACCTGTTCCCAGGCTGGAATTGAGGACCAGGAGATCCTGTCTGCCCTTCTGCTGCAGTTTCACTATCTATATTTCAGCATAAGCAGGGCCATGAGCAATAGGTGCTAGAGAAATACACAGAGAAAAAGTAAACAGCTGATGAAAAGCAGAATCTTTTCTTTTTGGCAGCAGTACCAATAGCATGAAGCACGTCTCTTTTGGAGCTTTCCAAACCACTTCAAAGCAAGTTTTCTGGTGTGGATCAAGAAAGCGAGGCAAATTGCCCCTGAGTGCATAACCACCAGCCAAGATATTGATGAGTGTAGGCAGCTCAGGACCATGCTCAGGCCCCAGTGCTGTCCTTTTCAGAGTTCTGTTTAGCTCCAGCAGGTGTGGGCAGCTTTTGAAGAACACAAAGTTAATTGTGTGATCGTCAGCCAACCCAAAGGTGGCCAACCCCTGTCCCCTTCATGATGGTCTACCAAGGCTTGACTTACGCCCCTATCAAAACCTACCAGTCCTATGTTGGCTTCCTTTGGACTGTACAAACTAACAACCTAATTTGCTACAGTTAAGTGGGCTTCTACTCATATTTTCAGGGTAATGGACATGGAAGAGTTTGCTAAATATCACCAAAATCGATTCTGTCCTCTTCAAATTGGACCAAAGTCTGTTTGGGCTGAACAAAACTCTGATACTTATGCATGAGATCTGAGTCAACTTTTTATATTACCACTCTTAGTCCTTTTTTTGCTTTTTACAGAAATGTTCCTTAATTTAACCCAAAAGAGACTCATATGACATCTGAATTAATATGGAAGAGCCGGTAGAACAGAAAACTTGAAGACAGTCGGTCAGAGCCCCACAAATTACATGAAATTTATCAGTAAAACCCTCCCTTGTGCCTCTCTCCAAGGTCCAAATCTCTACTTTCATCCAAACTCCACTGTCAGGCATCTTCTCCAGTTTAAAGTTAAATTCCTGAAGACTAATGATATCGATGAATCAAAGAAAGGACTCTGCTGGAATGGTAGCATAAAAATGGTAGTCTAGAGTTAGAACAGAACTGGGATCATGTTAAATGTAGAGTGCATGTGTAACAAAAGAAAAAAGCCTGGTGCACATCTGTAATCAGGAGGCAGAATTGGGAGGGTCTTGGCCCCACACCAGCTGGTGCAAAATGTTAGCGAGACCTCATCTCAACCAATAATTTCAAGAAACATAAATGAGAGGCTCACATTCCAGGCCAGCCCAAACAAAAACTCTAGACCCTAAACGTATCCCAAAAATAACTAAAGTAAAAAGGGTTGGGGACATGGCTGCCTATCTAGACTGAGACCCTGAGCTCAAAATTCCACTATTGCAAAAGTCAGGAAGACAGAGAAACAGAGAGAGAGAAAAGTGCTTCAAATCTTGGTGATACTTCTTCCTAACTGTGTGACTCTGGCCTTCAGTTTTATCATCTCCAAAAATGGGATTAATAAAAATGCTAAAATAGGACTAATAACATATTCATCAGTATTGTTGTGAAGACTTGATATGAAAACATTCAAAATTATTCAA
This sequence comes from Castor canadensis, assembly GCF_047511655.1. Taxonomy (NCBI): domain Eukaryota; kingdom Metazoa; phylum Chordata; class Mammalia; order Rodentia; family Castoridae; genus Castor; species Castor canadensis. Next base: position 73,531,629 of record NC_133399.1, on the reverse strand, counting down.
TGTGTACAGTACTTAACACTAGGCACAAAACAGCTGCTTGATAAATAAACATGTCCTCCCAGCTCACATATACAAACAGTGGGATTTTTGGCCAATGACAAAAGACATTTCCCAGAAGTCCTACAAGTGGTCTAACTTACCAAATACCAACCAGTAAGTTTGCCTCACACCACATCACTAACTCTTATGCAAGCCTAGAACTTAGCATAAAACAAGGGGAACTCGATCCATGTCCCTAAGAAGACACTAAAACATTTACCTCCTAATGCAATTTTCTCACTCCATTTACATTTGAATTCCACAAAGGAAATAAAGTTTGTAATACTGCAGGTAATTAAGGTAGTATTTGGTTGGGAAAAAATCTCCCCAATGTTCCTAAGAAAGATGTATATGTACAGAAAACAAAGCATAAGAAAATGACACTTTATTACTACCTGGAGATTAACTCCAAACACATAGGAAACTACTGAACTGACCTAAAAACCAGAATAATTCTGTTACTAACTTGGTGTAAGACCAACACAGGTCAGAGTCCCTTTCTCCTAATTCTCTCTGACCCAAACCTATATGTTAGATCCGGCCATTCCACCAGGAGAAAGAGCTGAATACCTGGCAAGCAGGAGAGTAGAGGAAAGCAGGCAGCCAGAGAAAAGCCTCACTGATGCCAGGGGAGCTTGCCTAAAGCTTTCTTGTATTTTTCTTACTTGTTTTTCTTTGTATGTTTTGTATAAGAGTGGATATGAAGTCTACTGCCAAAGGATTGGTTTGCAAGGATATCTTACCCACCATTTGGAGGAACAAAGAGAATCTCAAAAAGAGAGAGAAATAATAAGACTTTCTCCCAAAAGAAAAATCCCAAGCTTCATCCTCCCCTGCTTGCACATGAATGTCCATCTACTACCAGAAAAATTCCATCTTTATCTATGACCCATAACAAATCTTTAACCTTGAACAACCATAGCAATCCATCTCCCTGGAGATGAGGCTCCAAATGCTGTTCATCAGTTGACAATACCACAGCACTGTTTCTTATCTCACCATGAATATTAAAGATTTTAAGAATTTCTTGCTGACAACATGGTGTCCTCATCATAAATTAATAAAATGCTACAGAGAAAGAAGTCATTTCAGAAAAAGAAAGGATATTAGCATTCTCAGGAACTTTTAAAAGTATTATAGAAGAATGGTAAGTAAGTCCAGACTGGGATTCAAATCCTAGATACACCACTTATTAACTATATGACCTTGGATAATTCTCTCAAATGTATTTCCTCTAAAAATGAGAATAGTGAGAAACAAATAATAAAATGCTTAGCATTCACATTTAATAAATTTTACTGTGTGATTTCAAAGCATGTGCTCTTACCTATAATTTTAAAAAAGCTTCCCATAATAGTTTGAACTATTAGAAATCTTATGTGTGTGTGATTCTATAAAAATTCTGTAAATAGAAATCTTTAGAGTAGTCAGGTATAGTTGGGTTTTAATAAATTCTGACAGACTTTTGATAAGAATCAAGTCATAACTTTAAATCTTTTTTATAGGGACTACATTTTTATCCAAAGGACAACTGATTATTGTTAGACAAAATACTATTGGCTGAATGTTTATATTCTCCCAAAATTTATGTTTTTAAGCATTTTATTAGAAAGGGAGGTTTCATTGTGAAATTTCTATATAAGCTTCCAATTTACTTTGGTTAGGTTCATCCCCACCATCATTCTCCCTCAAGCCACTACCCCCTCCTTAAAATGATTTCCACAGCTTTAGATTTTCTGTCTTCATACAAGCATATAAAGTACATTGACCACATTCACCCTCGTTTACCCTTTCCATTCACCCTCTCCCCTCCTCCCGATGCCCTCCCTCTTCCTAACAGGACCTGTTTTATTTTCCTGTCCCTCATTTTTTAAGTGTATATTCATTGTTCAAAGGGGTTTCACAATGGTATTTCACCCACAAAGATATTGTACTTTAATTAGTCTAACCTCCCTATTACTCTCCCTTACCCTTCTCTCCCCCCCCCACTATTATTCAATAGCTTTCAGTGTGTTTCATTATACCTTCTTCCTACACAAATGGAATGTATTTCAATACTATTCACTTTCTGTCATTCTCCTCCCCCTCCTCCCTCTATTCTCCTAAAATGGTCCCACTGTTGAAACCCTATCTGACAATGGAATGGTATTAGGTGGTTGGGCCTTTGGGAGGCAATTAAGTTTAGATGAGATTAGAGCCCCAGAGTGGGATTAGTGTCCTTATAAAAAGGGAAAGAAACTGCAGTAGAGCTCTCTTTCAGCCATATGAGGATACAATGAGAAGACATCTGTCTGCAAACCAGTAAGAAGGTCTTCACCAGACACTAGCTATGCTGGGAGCCTTAGTCTTTGACTTAAGAGAAATAAATATTCATTGTTTAAGCCACCCAGACTGTGGCAATATGTGAAAAGTACAAGCAGACTAAGACACAGGATTCTTTTTTCCTTCCAAACATCCAGTTTGCAATCACCTACCATCCTGAGGTACTGTTTCCTCTCTCTTCCCTTAAAGTAAGTATAAGCGCTGGTGTTGGATTCGTGGAGCTGACCATCTGACAAACTTGTCTCTGCTCCTGTGGGGTGCTTCTGTCTAACCCAATCCAAAGAATGTTAGCTTATGCATTTGAACATCTTGACACTCCTTCCCAGCCAACGCCTGCACAGCATGCCCCTGTGGGTTTAGTCTGACGTACTTCTGAGGCTACTTAATCCTGCCCATCAGACTAGGGTCTCAGATTCAGCCAGAAAGCTTAGATTCTGTTCTCAACTCTGCACTTTGTATGCATATTAACACTGTGCTTAGCATTGAACACTGAATGTTTTGCCATTATCTCTGACCAGTGTCCTCTCTCTCTCTGTTCCAGTCACCAGCCAACCCCAGCTCCTATGCAGCCTTGTCTTTTATGTCCTTGGCCTGCTAAGGCCATCCATGATTTAAGCAAAGTCAGAACACAGATATGATGGCTCCTAATTCAGGACTTCCTCTCAACTTATAGCTGCATGTACAAAACAACTGAACTTGCTTTTTTTTTTTTCATTTTCTTGTTTTGCCACTTCTTAGAATTCTCCATTTAGAGACTCTTGACCTCCTAACATCCCATAATTCCTTTGAAAATGACACAACAGATATGATAAATGTACAGTGCAAGCTGCAGCTGACTTCATTTTTCCATCATCTAAAAAGCACATAAGGTAATTTCTAAACCAGCAGTAAAATCTATTTATAAAGAATGCTGATTTGTTTTCTAGGCATTGCAGCACAGAGGCTCCATTTATTTCCTTACCATAAAAAGAATCATTACTTTTTTTAAACAATCATAGTTAATGCATTTTAGAAATGTTTTAATTTCGAAACAACAAAAAAAATCAACTTGCAAATTGGAGTGTAAATAGCTTTCTTAAAATAGTACATTTTAAACCCGGTATGCTAATTGATGATTTTTTCTGGGCTTCAAGGAAAATAATTTCAAAGCCATTGGGTATATAATATAAATACGTTTTTACAAAGTAGTTGGTATCCCTGAATATATAATTATAATAAATAAAATTATAGGGATAAAAATGAAATCTCCACTTTGACAGTGTTAAATTTTGAGCTAATTTGACAAAATTATGGTTCTACAAGAAAAACCCTCCCACATTCCTTCTATGGGATATGTCTAATAACTCCCTGAAAAAATTAATACTTATGGAACAGGAACTATGGTAATTTTTTAGAGTACATTGTGCTCTTAGGGTCAGCTGCCTTGTGTTATTAGAAGGGAGACAGCATCACCTTGTGGGCAAATAAGAAAGTGAGTGAAATTTGCTCAAATTTGTCAGGTGCTATTAAAAATACTTTAGGTCTGTAGCACTTTCTACAAGGAAAGTAGTATCATATTTGCATTTAAAAGACAGCATAGCAGTATTTATAAAGATGTGTAAATGATCAGTCCCAAAATGTCTTCAGGCAGATACATCATCTAAAACTAGCTATGTAAACTCTTTCCAAATTCCAAATTTGGAAGGGAGAAAATGAGATAAAAGATTTCTTAGACTGATGATGATGATGTAGGGACTTGAGTGTAAATGGGGGGACTGTCTGAGTGGTCAGCAGGAGGTGGGAAGGGAAAAGAAGAAGGTACTGAGGGGTGAAGAGAATCGAAGCACATTTTATATTGGATGGATAGATAGATAGATAGGTAGGTAGATAATGTATGTGTATAATGAGAGTAGCATAATGAAACCCACCACACATTGTTTGGAAAAGAAGGAGAGGAGGTGGGAATGAGGGACTATAACTTGTTCAAATCCCCTCATTCTATTATGTATGCTAATAAAAATATTTTTTAAATTTCTTACAATGTACCAAAACTCAAAAGGACAAGGAAAAAAACTTTAATCAGGAAATAAGAATGTCCACTTGTATTATTCCTAATTTATGGTTATATTAAAATCTAAAAGTGAAATCCCAACAACAAAAGCCCAAAGGAAAGAGGAAGAGAGATGACAGCAATGACCCTCACCACCAGATCCTGAACTCCACCACCACTCAACAAGACCCCTGAAAGCCACTGTTTTCTCTCCTTTACATTCCCTCTAGAACGTGTGGTCTTAAGGAATCCTGGGAAGTCCCTACAGCCCTTCCAGAGAATCTGCAAAATCAAAATGCTTTCTAAAAAATTTACAGATGTTACTACGTTTTCCACTCCCATTCTCTCACAAGTGTATGCTGGAGTTTCCCAGAAGGTACCCCATATAGAATATCACAAGAAATTTAATATCGAAGCAGGTAGAACTAAGCTCTCTTCTATTAAACAAGACATTAAAGGTAAGCACAAAATACAAATAATGCCACTCTTCTTAGCAATGTTATTCTTTTGAAAAATAACAATCTTTAATAAAAGCGTGATTTGTTAAAATGTAATAAGTATATTTTTTATTTTTTAGTTTTAACTTTTAATGTAGTAAATGTAGATAACTATAATCAGACACAATGCACATAAACAAAAGTACTTTAGGGTCCTGAATGACATTTTAACAGTATGAAGGGCTCCTGAAACCAAAAAGCTTAAGAACTGATACCCTAAAGCATATACCTATACCCTAGGTTGCTCCCCTTCTTGCACAATTCAGAGACATTTTCCCACACCATCTTCCCTGCTATGGAGTTCTAAGTGTTACAAACATTACTTATTAGTATCTTTAACAGCTTCATCAATATGTCATTGACATACAAATTGTATAAATTGTACAACTTGGTATTTTGATATATGCATACATTGTGAAAGGCTCATACCAATCAAGCAAATTAACAAACATATAGATTATTTTTACGTTTGCCATTGTGTGTTTTATTTTTACAAGGTTTCATTTTTAACCTATTGTCTTAGCAAATTACAAGTACAAAATACAGTATCATTGTTAGTATATTAGATCTGCTGAAATTATTCTGAAACTGTACCATTTGACCAATAGCACCCCATTCCACCTCCACTCAGTCCATGGTAAACAACTACTATCCTCTTTGCTTCTATGTATTTGACTATTTTAAATTTCTCATGTAAGTTAGCTCATGCAGTATTTGTCTTTCTGTGTCTTGCTTATTTTGCTTAGCATAACTCCTTCCACTTAATCCAAGTTGTCATGAATGGTGGGATTCCCTTCTTTTCTTAAGGCTGAGATAAATTATATACCAGATTTTCTTTATTCGTCTATCAAGATTTTTAAGTTGTTTCCATATCTTGGTTGTGGTGAATAATGCTGCAATAAACATGGGAATGTTGATATTTCTCCAAGATGCTGATTCAATTCATTTAGATGTATAGTCAAAAGTGCTGGATTATGCAGTTCTATTTTTAATTTTTTTGAGGTGTTTCCATACTGTTTATAATAATGTTTTACTAATGCACATTCCCATGGAATTATACCAGGGTTCCCTTTCCTCCACATTCTGGCCAACACATATCTTTCATCTTGGGAATGAGGTGAAATGTACTTGTGGTTTGAATTTGTGTTTCTATAATGAGTAATGGCATTGGACACCTTTTCACATTGCCTATTGGTCATTGTATGTGCCTGAAAAGAATGTCAATTCTCTTATCTTTATGTGAAGTATTCTCTGTGTATCCATTAGGTCACACTGTATGGTTATGCTTTAAATTATCTGAGTTTTATTCACTTGATGTATTAGTTATTGAGGAGGTATGCTTGTAGATTTGACAATTTCTCATAATAGTTCTTCAATTTTGCTTATATAGTTTGAGATTATGTTATTAGATACATATAAATTTAGGCCAGGTGTGGTGGGGGCACGCTTGTAATCCCAAATATGGCAGGAGACATAGGTAGGAGTATCTAAGTCTGAGGCTGGCCCCAGGGCAAAACCAAGACCCTATTTTGGAAAAAAAAAAAAAAACTAGAAGCAAAAGGGCTGAGGCGTGACTCAGGTGGTAGAGCAACTAACTAAAAGTCAGAGGCCCTGAGTTCAAACTCTGGTACTAAAAAAAAAAAAAAGCTTAGAATTCTTTTATCTGAAAGAGAAATAACTCATTGTTATATAGATTTACTTCTAATAATCTCTTTTATTTTGAATTTGCAACCAAAATTCCTATAATGCTTTTTTCTTAGTAAAAAATTGTTTTCATTAACTGTTATGTTTTAGGTCAAAAATGTCCTCGAAAGTCCACATGTTAAAGTCTTGGTCCCCATTACAGCAGTGTTCAGAGGCAGGGCCTTTGGGAGATGATCACATCATAGGTGATTAACTCACCAATCAATCAATCGACCCATTGATGGATTCACAGTTTAATGGGGTATTAAGAAGTGGTAAAAACTTTAAGCGGTGGGATTAGTTGGAGAAAGCAGGTCACTGGGGCTTGTCCTTGAAAAGTTTGCTCTGTCACTGGGCCCTTCTTCTACCTCTGACTTTCTGCTTCCCATTGCCATGAGGTATGTAGCTTTGCTACACCAATGCTCCCTGGTGCCTCACCTAAGGCCCAGAAACAATGGAACCAAGTAACCATATACTGAAACCTCTGAAATTATGAACAAAATAAACATTTCTTCCTTTTAGTTGACTTTTGCAAGTGTTTGGTTACAGTGACAGAAATCTGACTAACACGTGGACTTTCTGAATTCTTAAATTTCTTTAAATATTTTGCTAGCTATGTAAAAATCCAATTGAAAAAATTTAAAACACCTTAGTTCCTTTACTTTCACTGTGATGGCTGATTTTTTTTATTGATTTCTGTCATTGTATTATGTGTTTCTTCCCTGTTTTCTTCTTTTTTTAACTATCTTTTGGATTAATGCGTTCCCTATTTTTTCTCTTTCTCTTTCTTCCTATCTACTTGCTGTGTGACATATGATATGTCTCTTCTTTTAGTGGTTATGCTGTGTGTTTTAATTTGCCTTCATAACACAGTCTAAAGTTGATGAACATTTTTTCTCTCCTCTTAAACAAAGCACCTTGTGATGGTTTAATTTCAATCACTGCCTCCCCCTCAATTATATGTTATTTTGATCCAATATTTTAGTTTTCACAGCCTTTCTACAAATTAAGCATTACTATTCTTTTATAAACAGTTTTAGTTAGCTTTATCTGAAAATTTTTCCAGATAAAGCAATTTTTACCATTCCTTCTTGCATTCCTGACCTTCTCTTGGGAACCATTTTCCTCCTGCCCAGACGTTGAGCTTTTTTTTTTTTTTCTTTTTTGTAGTATAGACAAGAAGCAAACTTTTATTGTGTTAAGCCATTTAAATTTACAAGTTTTTGACATTCTTGGCTAATGACTACCTTGATAAATACACACTGTGGGGATAACGCTGTTTAAAAAATTTTTAATTGATGATCTATTGGTGATAAATTCTCTCAATTTTTATCTGTATAACAATGTATTTTGCTTTTGTTCTTTCAGTATTGAAAGTCATTTAATAGAGTGTGACATTCTAGATTAACAATTATTTTCTCTCAACTAATGGAATATACTCTTCTTGCTATCTTTTGCCTTTGTAGCTATTGGTGAGAAGCCTGTAATCAGCTAAATTGCTTTACTTTTGTAGATGATCAATTCAAGAGGAAATTTTACTCCTTCTCTTGGATTTGATATGAATGAGATAAGATCTCAGCAAAGAAGAAAAAGATAAATCAGCTTACTTACTATTTATTAGCCTGTGACACTATGTCATTAAATGATAGTCTGTAAGCACCATTCTCCCCAACTCTTGAGCATGAGTTACAACAATGTGGGTGGAGCAGAACAGCAGAAGGAAGAATAAAAGTGTTCTCAGACATGTAAGATGACTGTTCATTATTCATTTCCTATGAAATGAATAACTTCATATGACAAATTGATCATAACTTTCTAATATTAAAGAGAAAAGTGAAGATCCTGTATAATTGGAACTTGATATAATATGGAATTTCTCAGAAATATTATCTACATTTGTTATATAAGAAATGTTAGAATTCTATTGAAAAAATGATACTTTCTATACTATGAACATTTTATAACTACTAAATAATGTTAAATAGCTAGTAACTTACTAAGTTTAGAAATAAAACACAAATTGCCAAAAAACCTAAATAAGTAAGTCTGATGATAACAATAACAAAGAGAATTGGGAAGTGAAGAATTATATTTCAAGACTTTTTTTTAATAAAATGCACACTGGGTTAAAAAGGATGGGCAGCCAGACTTGAAGAGAGTCATTCACAGAGAAAGGATTTTCAACCTAGAAGGCAGAAGGGGTGAATTCAAGTACAATATAGTGTAAGAACTTTTATAAATGCCACAAGGTACCCCCACCCAGCGCAACAATAAAAAAACTTTTTACGACCCAAATAAAATTTAAAATATAAAAAAAGAAAGCAAAGACCTTAGCTGGCCTGTAGTTAGTTTAAGGTGGAGTGAAAGGTCAGCTGAGATGAGGAGACAAAATTTCTAATGCAGGCAAATGTAAGGTCATCATAGTGTGGGAGCTGACATCATTGAAATTGGGGATGGGAGACAGTGACAAGGAACACAATGAGCCATGCTGCAGGTGGGTGCAGGACCTGGGCAGAGCTGCAGTGGTGATGGGTGTGGATGGCATGTGTTTCAAAGTCTGAGTTGATGGGTGGGGACTGTGAGACATTTCAAAACTAGTACTTGGGTCACATGATGCCTGATTCTCCAAGTCTGGGTGCACTGGAATGAGAGCTGAATTTAGGGTGGAAAAGTCAAAAGGTGCATTTTCACAGCAGAGTCAGGAAGATACTTGTGTATTGGAAATTTTTGTTTACCTTCTGCAGGATGCTCAAGTCTTTACCCATTTTTCTACTGTTGTGGAAGAGCACACTGTGTGGAATGAGCCTGTGGTTGTAAAAGGAACACAAATAAAGAAAAATGGGTAACAGTAAGTAGAAAAATTGAAGAGACAGCAACAGACTATATGGAAGAACTTGTAGAAAGGATTTTTGGACTATAACTGAAGAACGTTGTTTCTGTAAGAAAATAAGGCCACTATTTTCCTAAAGAACAATACACAGGGATGCATTCAAACAAGCCCTGATGCTCTGATTTAAAGCTGATCAACAATGGGATTTACGTCAAGCATGGTGTCACATGCCTTTAATCCCAGCTACTCAGGAAACAGAGATGGGAGGATTGTGGTTCCAGGCTGGTCCAGGCAAAAGCATAAGAATATATATATTTAAATAACCAGGAAAGGCTGGGACATGGCTAAAGCAGTAGAGTACTTGAGATCCTGAGTATACTGTCAAAATGAATTTAAAAAATAATATGAGTAGAATTTATGTATCTGTAGAACTGTAGAACAATCTAGTTTGGTTTTAAGATGAACTGGTAATATCTAAGCAAGCCACTGTGCTTTAGATAGCAATTTACATCCACAGGTAGTCTCAAGTTGGTTGAGTGAGTACTGACAGTCTGCTACACTATTATTTGAAATTTACATTCTCCTGAGCATCTCTATATTTTTTTTTGCTACATAATTTTTATTTAAAAATTATATTAGCATTTTTAATGTGTAAAGGAGCACATTTTCTTTGGGGGAATCATACTGGAAGCCATTTCAGTCGGATTGACTGGATGATCCTCCCAGAAAGTTCCACTGGAACTGATGAGCCCCAGTATTAGTAGTGAGGTGAAAGTCTCAGATTTCATGGCATGGTCCCCATAAAATCCCAAAAACAACTCTACTTCCTGTGGGGCCTGCTTGAGTCACTGAGTCACTGAGTCACAACTGTTTTCTGAGCACTACTGTATTGGATGCCTGGGAGACAGAAGAGCCAAAAGCTTCTCCTTGGGCGGATACAGGGATGCCTAGAACGCTGTTGAGCCTCTGTATATTCTTGAGGGTTTGTTTTTTTTTTTTTTTTTTGGTTATCAGTCTTTAAAAACTGGAGAGGAATATATTTAGCAGCAGGATAAAAAAAGGAGGATTGGAGAATAAGAGATAGCAAAAAAAGAATAAAAAAGAAATTAAAAACTTCAATCATTGAGTACTTTTCTCTCTACGATTGACTGCAGCTACTCACAGTTGGCTATGCGTTAAGTCGACTTAACCTTGTGAGGCGGCGGTTAGAGAACTGAGGTTAGAAATTAAAAACTGATCATTTCCTTAGAGTCTACTTATATTTTCCTCTTTAAGAAGAACACAGAGATAGGGTTTGTTTATTTTGTTCTCTTCCTTACAATTCCACTTAGTATCCAAGAAACTGAATTAGGAAATTGTGTGTTGGAAAAACAAACACAAACAAGGACTGCTACACCCTTTCTCTCTAGTAACAGCATGCAGAACAAGATTGCAAAACCTCATTAGATTTGAAAAACATTGTAAGAGAAATAACCTCCTACATATTTTAATTTGTAAGTCCTCACTACAGACTCTGAAGATAAAACTTAGTTTTTTATAAAATATGACAGAGTATTGAAACACAAACCTAAATGGAAAGAAGGCTTATGCTTATTCTTTTTCCATTATAGAAAATAGCTTCAGTAAAATTTAAGAGCAGCATCCCACTTGCATAAACAGGAACATACCAAATAGTGTCAGAGATTTTGCTCCAATATGGTATACAGAAAAAATATCCAACGGGAAATCTGCCTTAACACTATCAAGTTGTCTTTAATGTGTACTTTTTTAAAAAACTGGAAATAGGTAGGGGCAGAAAGGGGCAATAAAAGTATAGAATCATTCTTTTCATTTCTAATTTTTCCATTAAATGAAATGGATTTCAGCACTTGCAAGCCTAAAGAAATTATATTGGAGCTACAATGCATTGAGCTTCTCATGTGAGTAATATTGATTACGACAATACCATATTAGTTTTCATCCCTGTATGAAAACTAATATGTCATAATAATTTGGCTAATAAAATATGGTATGAAGCTAGAATATTTTAATATTTTTTTTACTCATCAAAAATTAGAATTACCTTATAAATGTAATTCCTGTGTTGAAGATAAGCCAAGACTGGTCAGAGTCTACACTAGGACTGACTGTGAAATTCCACATTGTTTTTGGGTAGATACTGGGTCATTTGGCTTGGTCAGTCCATTTTATGAATTCAGGTGTCTTTTAGGGTATATGAATGTGCTAATGTAATTATTTATTTATTTACTCCTTCATTTAGGATGTGAGTTTTATATCTATAGCTAGGAAAGCCTAGGTTTTTGATTTACTATGAGAGGGCAGGAAACCAATAAGATTTTGAGCAGGTCATGGTGGAATAACTTTTATTAGGCTAACCCTGGTGCCTAGTAAACAAAATATCTGAACAAAACATTTTTAAATTATCTGAAGGTAATGGAGAGTGACCAAAAGCAGGCTGAAAATAGAGAAGAGGTTAACTCGATTCCAAAAGGAAGTATATTTTTAATGTTAGGGCAGGTCCCAGACAGTACCAATAAGAATCACAAAACCTCATGAAGAGACCTCAACTCTTTCTTGCTGAGGAATCAGAGGACAAAGTGCAGAGTGAGCAAAGAATCTGGAACCTGAGGAGGAAGTACTGACAAGGAGAGAGCCAGAAGAGGGAAGTCACACTACCCAATGCTCACATGATCCCTGAGCTACACAGGCATGCGGATGACCCAGAGTCCAGCTAAAACCACAGAACTGAAGACACACTTGTTGCCCACTGCAAGGAGAATGAATTTGGAGATTGAGGTCAACCAAGTTAACTGCCTCCTCAACAAAACAATCAAAATCCCCCAGTGTTACAAAACAATATCCACAGTTTCTGCAATTCAGGATACAATCCAATTACATCAGGCACGTGAAGAAACATACTCAAAAGAAAAGGCAATAAATGAAAACCTATCACCAAGTGACCCAGATGTTGACATGGATTTTTTTAAAGTAGTATAACTCTGCCCAAAACAAAACAAACATACAAAATATCATAGTAAACAGAAGGAAACTGCAGCAAAAAAGAAACTATAATAAAAAGATCTAATAGAAATTCTAGAATACAAAAATACAATGTATGAATTTTTTTAAATTTCCAGATGCATTTAATAGCAGCTTGGAGATGGTAAAAGTGAATCAATGATTTTATTTTTATCATTTATTAGCATATTATCTTTGTACCAGGGGTACATTGTGACACGAAAGTACTTATAACATAGCTTAGTTAGATTAACCCCCTCCATTTTTCTCCTTTATCCCCTCTCTCCTTCTTAGAACAGTTTCCACAGGTTTCATTGTTCCATGTTCATACGTGAAAGCATAGTACTTCCGTCATATTCAACTCCCTTTATCCTTTCCTTATGCCCTCCCCCTCCCACTGGTACAAACGTCCAGACAGGACTTGTTTTACATTCCTGTCCTTCTTTTTGTTTGTTTTTTATTCATTTATTCACATGTGCATATGTTGTTTGGGCCATTTCTCCCCCTTGCCCCCACCCCCACCTCACTTCCAGGCAGAACCTGTTCTGCCCTTATCTCTAATTTGTTTGAGGAGAAGACAAGCATAATAAAAAAGACAAAGTGTTTTTGCTAGTTAAGGATAGCTATACAGAGAGATCCTAGCATTGCTTTCATGTACAAATGTGTTACAACCCATGTTGATTCATCTCTAACTGATCTTTACACTAGTTCCTGATCCCCTTCTCATGTTGATCTCTGTCACTTTAAGGTTTCTGTATTCATTCCTCTACAGTGGAGACATCAAACGCTTTCATGTTTTGGGTTTTCTACCTAACCCCATACCTCCTGTAAGTGCTCTGCCCTTATCATGTGACCCAAGTCCAACCACATTGCTATATTTGCCCTAGATCTCCACATATGAGGGAGAACATATGATTTTTGGTCCTCTGAGCCTGGCTAACCTCTCTAAGAATGATGCTCTCCAGTTCCATCCTTTTACTTGTGAATGATAAGATTTCATTTTTCTTCATGGCTGAGTAAAATTCCACTAAGTATAAATACCATGTTTTCTTAATCCATTTGTCAGTAGTGGAGCATCTTGGCTGTTTCCATAACTTGGCTAGTGTGAATAGCACTGCAATAAGCATGGGAATGCAGGTGCCTCTGGAGTAACCTGTGTTGCATTCCTTTGGGTATATCCCCAGGAGTGGGATTGCTGGATCATATGGTAGATCTATGTTTAGATTTTTAAGAAGCCTCCAAATTTTTTCAAGAGTGGTTGCACTACCTTGCATTCCCACCAGCAGTGTATGAGGGTTCCTTTTTCCCCGCATCCTCGCCAACACCTGTTCTTGGTGGTGTTTTTGATGATGGCTATTCTAACAGGGGTGAGGTGGAATCTTGGTGTGGTTTTGATTTGCATTTACATTATGGCTAGAGATGGTGAGCATTTTTTCATGTGTTTTTTGGCCATTTGAATTTCTTCTTTGGAGAAAGTTCTGTTTAGTTCAGTTGCCCATTTCTTTATTGGTTCATTGATTTTGGGAGAGTTTAGTTTTTTGAATTCCCTGTATATTCTGGTTATCAGTCCTTTGTCTGATGTATAGCTGGCAAATATTTTCTCCCACTCTGTGGGTGGTCTCTTCAGTTTAGAGACCATTTCTTTTGTTGTGCAGAAGCTTTTTAGTTTTATGAAATCCCGTTTGTCCATCCTTTCTCTTAGCTGCTAAACTGCCAGGATTCTATTGAGGAAGTCCTTGCCTATACCTATTACTTCCAGAGTGTTTCCTGCTCTTTCCTGTATTAACTTCAGACTTTCGGGTCTGATATTAAGGTCCTTGATCCATTTTGAGTTGATACTAGTACAGGGTGATAACTATGGATTTTTGCAGACATTTGTTGAAGAGGCTTTCTTTTCTCCATCATATATTTTTGGCCCCTTTGTCAAAAATAAGGTGGGTATAGTTGTGGGCATTCATATCCAGGTCCTCTATTCTGTTCTACTGGTCTTCATGTCTGTTTTTGTGCCAGTACCATGCTGTTTTTATTGCTATTGCTTTGTAATATAGTTTGAAGTTGGGTATTGTGATACCTCCAGCATTGCTCTTTTTGCTGAGTATTGCCTTGGCTATTTGTGGTCTCTTGTGTTTCCAAATGAACTCTATGGTAGATTTTTCAATCTCTGTGATGAAAGTCATTGGGATTTTGATGGGAATTGCGTTAAACATGTAGATTGCTTTTGGTAGTACAGCCATTTTTACTATGTTGATTCTACCAATCCATGAACATGGGAGATCTTTCCATCTCCTGTAGTTTTCCTCAGTCTCTTTCTTCAGGGGTCTGTAGCTCTCCTTGTAGAGGTAATTTGCATCTTTGGTAAGTTTACTCCTAGGTATTTGATTTTTTTTGAGGCTATTGTAGATGGAATTGTTTCCATATATTCTTTCTTAGTTTGTTTGTTATTGGTGTATAGAAACCCTCATGATTTTTGTAAATTGATTTTACATCCTGCCACCTTACTGTAGCTGTTTATGGTGTCTAGGAATTTTGGGGTAGAGTTTTTTGGGTCTTTAAGATATAGGAGCCTATCGTCTGCAAATAGGGATATTCTGACAGTTTCTTTACCTATTTGTAATCCTTTTATTTCTTCTCCTTGCCTAATTACTCTGGCTAGGAATTCCAGGACTATGTTGAATAGGAGTGGGGATAGTGGGCACCCTTGCTCGTTCCTGATTTTAGAGGAAATGGTTTCAGTTTGCCACCATTAAGTATGATGTTGCCTGTAGGTTTGTCATATATAGCCTTTACAATGTTGAGGTACTTTCTTTCTATTCTTAGTTTTCTTAAAGCTTTTATCATGAAGTGGTATTGAATCTTATCAAGTCTTTTTCTGCATCTATTGAGATGATCAAGTAGTTTTTGTCTTTGCTTCATTAATGTGCTGTATTACATTTATAGATTTGCATATGTTGAACCATTCCTTCATCCCTTGTATGAAGCCAACTTGGTTGTGGTGAATGATCTTTCTGATATGTTGTTGAATTTGTTTTGCCATTATTTTATTGAGGAGTTTTGCATCGATGTTCATTAAGGAGATTAGGCTAGAGTTCTCTTTTTTGGAGGTGTCTTTGGTTTGAGGATGAGTGTAATACTGGCTTCATAAAATGAGTTAGGCAGTGTTCCTTCCCTTTCTAGTTCATGGAACAGTTTAAGGAGGATTGGTATTAGTTCTTCTTTAAAGGTCTGATAGAATTCAGCAGAGAATCCATCAGGTCCTGCACTTTTCTTTTTTGGGAGATTCTTTATTGCTGCTTCAATTTCTTTTTGTGTTATAGATCTATTCAGGTGATTAATATCCTCTAGGTTCAGTTTTGGGTGGTTGTAAGTTTCTAGAAATCTGTCCATTTCTTCAAGATTTTCAAATTTATTACAGTATAGGCTCTCAAAGTAGTCTCTCATGATTTCCTGGATTTCCGTGGTGTTTGTTGTTATCTCCCCTTTTGCATTTCTGATTTTACTGATTTGGGTTTTTTCTCTCCTCATTTTAGTCAGGTTTACCAGGGGTCTGTCAATCTTATTTATTTTTTCAAAGAACCAACTTTTTGTTTCATTGATTCTTTGTGTGTTATTTTTTGTTTCTATTTCATTGACTTTGGCCCTTATTCCACCATATTCAACTCCCTTTATCCTTTCCTTATGCCCTCCACCCTCCCACTGGTACCAACTCCCAGACAGGACTCATTTCACTTTCCTGTCCTTTTAAAAAAAAAGACATTTTTGTTTATTTATAATGGTAATACAGGGAGTTTCATTGTGACATGTCCATATAAATATATGTATTGTACCCCAAATTGGTTCATCCCCTCCATTATTCACCTTATACCTTAGTCCCCTTCTTATGGTGATTTCAACAGATGTGAATGCTGGTATAGAAAGTACATCAACCATACTCACTTCCTTTACTTTCTTAATTTACCCTTTCCCTCCCATAATTACTCTCCCCCTAATGTGACCTGTTTTACATTCTTATCCTTTATTGTTTAGGTGTCTGTTCATTATTCAGTGGAATTTTGCTTTGGTATTTTACCTGTAAATATATTGTGCTTAAGTCAATCTAACCCCCCTCCACTGCACTTCCTCACCCTTTTCCCTCATCCTGTGTTGTTCAACAATTTTCATTGTGCTTTATTGTATCTTGTTCCTGCACAGATGTAA